>NW_017675472.1:64322-66489 GCF_001879085.1 Nicotiana attenuata | reverse complement strand
AATGGTCCAAGATAGACAACGCCAAAAAGCTGCATGTAGTTACAGCCAAAGCAGATGATGGCATTCCAAATAGCAGCTTACATGCACAAGCAGAAGAATATAATACAAATGATACTAAATGAAAAATGATTTTGATGTGCCATGTCAGAAACAACCCTGAAATTGAAGAGAATTAGACACAGAATTGCAACTAAACTTAACCTACACCAATTACTACACTGTAAGTCTCAAACTAGTTGAGGTCGGCTGTATGAATCATCTATATCCATTATTTTTCCACTCTTGCATTGCAACTAAAGTTAGCCAGGAGAGAAAGTTTTCTGTATATGCGTACTGGCAACTACTTGCCCTATGGACGGATTTTGATGTTTTTGGTATGTACGAACTCGTGGGGAGATAAGGAACCTATTGGTGTAAAAATTTCTGAGTTTCGAGAAGTGGGCCCGGGGCTCGGGTTTTGCTAATTTCGGGATTTTTGGTATTTTTCGATTGTTTTCGCTTAGGCTTTGTTCCCTTAGCATATTGTGACGTATTCGTTATGATTTTGGATAGATTCGACGCACGTGGAGGCCAATTCGAAGGGCAAAGGCGTCGAGAGCTAGGGATTTAGCCGGTTCGAGCTGAGTAATGCTTGTAAATGATGTTCTGAGGGTTTGAAACCCCGGGATTGTGCATCGTAGTACTATGTTGAGGTGAGGCACACGCTCGATGACGAGCGTGGGGTCATTTACTATTAGGGGATTTGGACTTGGTCCGTCCCGATTGATGATTTTACCGCGTATTGATTTAAAACTGTTTGTTATCATCGTTTATTGGGCTGAATGCCATATTTGGGCTTCGTGCCAACTACCTGAACCCTTCGGGACCTTTATTTGATATTTTCCTCACTATTTCTATTTACTACTTCAACTCGGTCATATTAAATTCCACTATTAAACTACTCAGCCATTTTTACTCAATTTGAGACTTAAATGATATTTTAAATGATGTTTGGGCTAAGAAACACTGTTTTACTATTGCCCGAGGGGCTTGTGATGATTTTTGACTGAGTAAGGCCGAGGGCCTATATTGTGAGGAGATAATGATACTGATTGGAGGCCGAGAGCCTAAGATGTGTACGCCACGAGGTGGCTTGATTGTTATGAGGCCGAGGGCCTAGATTTGATGCCACGAGATGGCTTGTGATTGCGCTTGGGCCGTAAGGGGCCCCTCCAGGAGTCTGCACACCCCCAGTGAGCGCGGGTACCCAGTGTGATGTGAGATTGAGCCCGAGGGGCTGTTACTGTTGTGAGATGTTGCCCGAGGGGCGGATGTGGTGTTACTGTGCCCGAGGGGCGAACTTTTATTTGTTTACTTTATCATAAATATCTGTCAATTACCTGTTTACTGGTTTAAAGATCATTTTTCCTGATTCTTACTGGTTTTTCCTGATTATAAATGATTTTACCGCTTCATTATAGACTGTCTTGTGCTTTACGTGTTTTCTTACTTTCAGTCATTATTTATATTCATTACTCACTGAGTTGGAGTACTCACTTTACTCCCTGCACCCTGTGTGCAGATTCAGGCGTAGCTGGTTCCGCTCCGGAGTGCTGATTTCCTCCAGTTCCAGGTTGGCTTTTTCGGAGATTACGAGGTAGCTGTTGGCGTCCACAGCCCCGTGTCTCTACTCTTCTATCATTTCTGTTTCCTACAAACACTTGTAGTAGTTTATGACTTTAGTAGACTGTACTGTGATTCGTAGATGCTCTTGACTTGTGACACCCCGGTTAGGGCTGTGTTAGGTTGGATTTCCGCACTATTCTTGATATTTCCGCTACTTAGAATTATTAAATCATCTTTAGACTATTTTGTATTGTTTAGCTGTTTTAAAAGAGGAATTGGATTAAACTGGCTGGCCTTGTCTTCACGAGAGGCGCCATCACGACCGGGTTCGGGGTTAGGGTCGTGACACTAGCCAAAAAAATGACTCGAATACATCAAATAAAGCAAGAGAAAATAATTCCAATTAACAAAACTATGATTCTTGTACAATTTGCAAAAAGTCAACAAAAGTCAACTCCCCGGGCCCGCACCTCGGAACCTGACAAAATTTACAAAAAATCGAACACCCATTCCGCTATGAGTTCACTCATACAAAAATTATCTAATTCCGATACCATTTGGT
>NW_017675472.1:57724-63884 GCF_001879085.1 Nicotiana attenuata | reverse complement strand
TATCTCGCTGTATTTCTATGTATTTCATTGTATTCACTATCTTTTTTTTCATTGTAATTCAATGTATCTCGTTGTATTTCATATATTTCATTGTATTCAGTGTCTTTTTTTCTCATTGTATTTCAATGTATCCCGCTGTATTCTATGTATTTCATTGTATTCACTGTCTCGCTATATGCCATAAATGTATTCATATGTTTTTTTTAATTAATATAATTTATGTATTCAGATGTATTATATAATTTTTCTGAAGATTGCTATATTTTTGGGATATTTTTCGGGTTGAGAATCTTTTTCATAACTGAAAATACAAAATTTGTGTGTTATAATTGAGTTTGTTGAGTTATATTAGGAGTCTATTATGTTAATTGATTCACTTTCCGTTTTAAAAACAGTTTAATCCCCTATTTCACGCCGTGAATACAGTCGAATCCAGTCGAGTACAATAATCTGTCCAGCTGTAATCCCATGTTTCACTCCATGAATACAGTCGAATACATTCGAATACAAAAACTAATTAGCTGGACTTCCCTGATTCACGCCTATTTTTGCTACTGTATTCATGAATACAATAACTTAAATACATCAAATACATCTTATAACCACAGAAAAGGTATCTATAATCCGTAATATAGCAAATGGTATCTTTAGATGGCTAATTACTACTAAAAGATAATGCTTTATGAAAATTTCTCAAGTATATTCTCCCTCTTTTCCCACTTTGTCACACCCATTAATTTTCAAACGCGATCACAGGTTGTTAGCCCAAATACAGCTCAGGCCCAATTGTCACAGGCCCAATTAACTAAGGGAAAGCAGAAGGCCCTTTTATAGTTTATATTTTCCTGTATTTTCATTTTTAGATTTTATATTTTATTTTTGTCTCTTACACTTGTAAATATAAATAGAGACTTCTCAATAATAATATCAGTTTTGGTCAATTAAGCTTTGACCGACTCATTTCGTTCATCTTCTTCTCTTAACCCTTCTAGGGTTTTCTTCTGTTATTTTTCGCCATAGCCATCGGGCTTCGAACTCAACATGGTATCAGAGCAGGAATGTAGATTCCTCTCGTCGCAACCTTTCTTCCGATGGTAGCCTTGTTTGAAATCGTCAAGGACTGTATCAGATCGTCGATCTTTAGAATACGTTCGTGAAATTTGGGGTTTCGTTCAATCTTCGCATATTCTCGAATTTTATCGCGATAATCATTGATAATCTTCAAGTTAGACGGGAGTTTCTGCTGGATTTCTCTACCTAGGGTTCATGGCTAAACAAGACCTCACTTCTTCGGGTTTTCAGAAGAAGGACAGTATCATTGTCACTCCTAATCACAAGTTTTGTTAATTTTGCTGTTAATGCTCATTGCATGTACCTGATTTGAGTTTATCTCTGATTACTCAACATACTACTGTAGTTTCTTAGTGTTAGATTTAGTTACTGCTGAAAATGGGTACTGTAGTAAACGATGTTAACTCTCCTTCACCTTCCAATGGTTTTGCTCCGTTTTTCTTGGATCCTTCACATCCGTTCTATATTCATCCCTCGGATAATCCTGGAAGTCAACTGGTATCCGTTCCATTCAGTGGTTGTGGATTTGTGTTGTGGCGTAGCAATATGCTCACTTCCCTTTCTGCAAAGAACAAACTCAGCATATTAGATGGCAGAGTCAATCAACCCACTCCTGAATCTCCTTATTACCCATATTGGGAAAGGTGCAATGATATGGTCAAAGCCTGGATAACTAACTCAATATCTAGAGAAATAGCTGTTAGTGTAATGTGTCTTAAAACTGCTAAGGAAGTCTGGAAAGATATAAATGAAAGGTTTGGCCAGTCAAACGGGTCTAAATACATCCAAATACAAAGGGAAACCAGTTCTACTACTCAAGGCTCCTATGATATAGCTTCTTACTTCACCAAAATGAGGAGTTTGTGGGATGAGCTGAACTCTTCATATGTAGGTCCTACCTGTTCATGTGGTGCATTGCCCAAATTCATAGAGGGCCAACAGTTGTTTCAGTTTCTCAATGGTCTAAATGAGTCCTACACAACTGTTAAAAGTGCCATTATGTTAATGAATCCTCTTCCCCTAATCAGCAAAGCCTATAGTCTTCTACAACAAGATGAGAGTCAAAGAGAAGCTCACTCTGTTGCTCCTAACTTCTCTGGTGATGCCACCTCTTTCTTGGTGTCTCCTAGTGCTTCTACCACAAATAGGACTTTCAGTCAAAAGGTGAATTTTGAGGCCAGGAAAGCTGCTCTAAATGTCTCTTGCAAGTACTGCAAGAAGCCTGGCCACACTGTAGACAAGTGCTATAGACTCCATGGGTTCCCTACTGATTTCAAGTTCACCAGGAGTAAGAAATATGCTTCGTGTGTCCAGACTGAAAGTCCATCCACCACTACTGTCACTACCACTTCTCAGCATGCTGATTTTTCAGCCCATGGGTTTACCAAGGAGCAGTGCCAACACATGTTAACCTTGTTCCAACAAGTTCATATGTCAAACACTTCCACCCCTGATGCCTCCAATGTGGATCAATCTGCTTTTGCACACTTTGCAGGTTTGTTTAGCAAGTATGCTGTAGATCATGAGGTTTCTCATGTGTGTGCATCCTCTCAATTAGGTGTCAATCCTTGGATCTTAGATACAGGGGCTACAAATCACATGACTCCACATAAACATCTTCTTTTTAATGTTCAACCATTAATCAAGCCTTTTCTTGTCACCCTACCTAATGGATATAAAGCTAAAGTTGTATCAACTGGATGTATGTATCTTAGACATGATATAATTTTACTTCATGTTCTTCTTGTGCCATCTTTTCACTTCAATTTGATATCAGTTCATCAGCTGATATGTCAGCTAGATTATTCAGCACTTTTTACCAAAATAATTTGTTCTTTACAGGGCCCTTCTCTGAAGAGGCCACTGAAAATTGGTAAAGCTGCAGGCAGGCTGTACTATCTCCATCCAGATGGTGATCTCTTTCCTGTTCCATCTGATTCTCTGAATGTTTCTTCTAGTAGTTTACCTAATTCTGTTTCTACTTCTAGTGATTTACCTTCTTCTATTTCAATTGTATCTGATAAATCCAGTCATGTTGTTACACTTAATGGTACTCCTGATTGTAATCAATTTCATTGCCTTAATAAATTGGACTTGTTTTGGCATCAAAGATTAGGGCACATGCCTTATCATAGAATGAAAACTATTCCTTTCTTATCTGATAAAGTGTCTTCCAAACAAAGTTTCAATGTGTCCTGTTTGTCCTCTAGCAGGACAATAGAGATTACCTTTTCCTGAGAGTGTTATACACTCTTCTGCTCCTTTTCAACTAGTACACATTGATATTTGGGGTCCATATAACACTAGAACTTATAGTGGATTCAGATACTTTCTAACTTTGGTTGATGATTATACTAGAGCCACATGGAATCACCTCCTTTTTTGCAAGAGCAATGCTCTTTCTGTTCTTAAAGCTTTTACTATCATAGTTAAAGTTCATTTAAAATTATCTGTCCAAACTTTTAGGTCTGAGAATGCTTTTGAACTTGGTGGTAATTCTGAAGCAACCAAGTTCTTCTCAAGCCAAGGAATTCTCCATCAGACCACTATTCCTCACACCTCTCAACAGAATGGGGTAATTGAAAGGAAACACAAACACTTATTGGAAATCTCCAGGGCTCTCCTTTTTCAGTCTAACCTTCCCCTTAAATATTGGGGTAACTGTGTTCTCACTGCCACTTACCTCATCAATAGACTTCCTTCTGTTGTTTTGAAGAGTGTGTCTCCTTATGAAAAACTTCATGGTCTCCCTCCACTTTATGATCACTTAAAGTCTTTTGGATGTTTATGCTTTGCTACTTCACCTAAGTTTGGTAGAGATAAATTCCAGGCTAGAGCTATTCCTTCTATATTTTTGGGGTACCCCTTTGGTAAAAAGGGTTACAAACTTCTTAATCTCACTATTCATTCCATTTTCTTTTCTAGGGATGTGGTTTTTCATGAAAATATATTTCCCTATAAGTCTGATCATCCTTCTGTCTTTCCCTCTTCCTCTATTTCAGACTTTGTAGATTCTACATTCTCCTCCTCTTCATCTTCTTCTACTCCTGCTGTTTCCACATCTCCAGATTCTCCTGTTCCCTCACCTCCTTCTCCTCCTTCTATATCCGATTCTTCTTCTATTATCCCTTCTCCTCCACTTTTGAGAAAATCAACCAGAACAGTCCAACAACCTTCCTATCTCAAAGATTATGTATGTTCCTCTGTCTCTTCCTCTCATCCTCTTATTACTTCTTCCAAGGTCTCTTCTGTTGACATACACATGCATGAGCCCCAGTTCTACCAGCAGGCTGCCTCACATCCTGCTTGGCAAGAGGCCATGCTAAAGGAATTCCAAGCCCTTAAGGCAAACCAGACTTGGGATATTGTCCCTTTACCTTCTCACAAGAAAGTTATTCCTTGCAAGTGGGTTTACAAAATCAAACAAAGGGCCGATGGTTCTATTGAGAGATATAAGGCCAGGTTAGTCATTAGGGGTGACACCCAAAAGGAGGGCATTGACTTTACTGAAACTTTTTCCCCTATTGTCAAGTTAACCACCATCAAATGCTTACTCACTTTGGCTTCTAAGTGGGGCTAGACTGTGTTCCAACTTGATGTGAATAATGCCTTTCTACATGGGGATCTCCATGAAGAAGTTTATATGAAGGTTCCACCTGGTCTTGATGTATCTGCTCCTTCTTCCTCTCCTCCCCTGGTTTGCAGACTCAAGAAGTCCCTCTATGGCCTTAGGCAAGCTTCTAGATAGTGGTTTTCAAAACTGTCTGAAGCCTTGTAATCCAGAGGCTACATTTCCAGCATGAATGATTATTCCTTATTCACTAAGGTCTCCTTTGATTCTCTAATTGTCTTGGCTGTCTATGTTGATGACATCTTGCGAGCTGGTAATGATGTTATTGAGATGAACTCTTTGAAGTCTTTCTTGGATGCCCAATTCAAAATTAAAGACCTGGGCTCAGTTCACTATTTTCTGGGATTGGAAATCTCTCTTACCCCTCAAGGTTATGTGATGAGCCAACACAAGTACACTTCTGACCTCTTGTTTGAGTTTAATTGTCAATATTTCTCTCCTGTTATGACCCCTTCTGTGAAGTTGGTGTTAGACATGGGGGAGCCTATTTCTGATCCTAGCTTGTATAGGAGATTAATTGGGCAGCTCAATTTCTTGCAACATACTAGGCCTGATATTTCTTTCTCCGTTCAACATTTGGGCCAATTTCTTCAAAAACCTCAAGTTCCCCACAAGTTGGCAGCCTTGCATGTTCTCAAATATTTACTTAACGATCCAGCTCAAGGGGTGCTCCTCTCCAGCTCATCTGATTTGTCTCTCACAGCATATTCTGACTCTGATTGGGCTGCATGTGCCATTTCTCGCAAATTTGTCACTGGTTATTATATTACTCTTGGTGGTAGCCCAATTTCTTGGAAAAGCAAGAAGCAGCCCACTATCTCCTTATCCTCCGCTGAAGTTGAAAACAGAGCCCTTCGCAAGGTTTCAGCTGAGATTTCTTGGTTGCTCAGATTTCTGCGTGATCTTGGTTTGTCCATTTCCAGCCCAATTTCCATTTATTATGACAACCAGGCAGCTCTTCATATTGCCAAGAACCCAGTTTTTCACGAGCGCACAAAACATATTGAGATTGACTGTCATTATGTGCGCACTTGCTTGCAGGCTGGTATGATTTCTTTGTATTTTATNTATGAATCTAAACTCGTCTCAGGACGAACGTTTGTTTAAGAGGTGGAGAATGTAATGACCTGACAGGTTTTTTTGCTTTCTAGAACCCCGTCCCCCTAAATAAGACTTTCAGAGTACAATTACCAAAAAGCCCAAACTCTGGGGTTTCAATAACAGCTGCCATGGTTCTTTCTACCCAAAAGCAGAAATATTTGTGGGGTTTGGTTAGATTTTGAGGTGAGATTTTATGTAAGGAGTAGACCCAGATGAAGAAGAAGAAGAAGAAAAAGGGAAAGTAAGACCGGAAGAAATGAGGAGGGAGGGGAGTAAAGGATCGGTTTGGGAATGACAGCGAAAGGGGAAAGGCTGGGTGCGTGGGTGTGGTGGGGTGGGGTGGGGGTGGGGTGCGGT
>NW_017675472.1:0-56067 GCF_001879085.1 Nicotiana attenuata | reverse complement strand
AGCTTTCAAACAAAGAGTCAAACCGAGACAGTTCGCACCAGGACAGTTGGTATTGAAGAAAATCTTCCCACATCAAGATGAAGCCAAAGGGGAATTCTCTCCCAACTGGCAAGGTCCGTACATGTTTCACAGGGTTCTGACAGGAGAAGCACTCATACTTGCAAAAATGGACGAGAAATCTAGCCAAAACCAATCAATTCAAACGCAGTCAAAAGATACTATGCCTAGATTATTTCACATTTCTTTTCTGATGTAATTGAACTACGCTTGACCTGATTCCCGTTTAAGAGGGGATACGTAGGCAGCCTTATGGGTTCGGTCATATCATAATAAAATTTTCATTTTCCCAAAAATCAGAAACTGGGGCAGAATTTTGAGGAGGGTCCTCAAAATTCCGAAGCAAGTCCAGCCAGCGCCATCACATGCCAGGAAGTCAGCGGTCAGTCTAGAACAGGGGCAGAATTTTGAGAAGGATTCTCAAAATTCCGAAGAAGATTCAACAGGGTCAGCAATCCGCAAACAGTTAATATCATCTACCAAACTGGGGCAGAATTTTGAGGACCCTCAAAATTCCAACATAAGAAAGCTGCAATGCCCTTGAAATGTGTCACAGTCACTAGTTCATCAAAAATTACTTAATATATCAATACGCTTCCAAAATTATTCTATTTTATCAATGAATGCATATTTTTTCCGAAAATTCTATTTTTTCATAACGGTTAGACGCTACCTAGTGAAACTCGAAGAGGGGCTTCCAGAGTAGAGCAGAGCAAGGCTGGCAAGCGAAGCAAGAACCAACCTCCCCTCATAAAACTTACGATTTTTCTTTGAGCGCAGGCACATTTAACGTAACGGTAGCATTCGCGAAGCATGTTTACACAAAGCAGATTCACCATCCATCCGGCCATCAAACATTGAATATATCCTAGCTAAGACATACTCTATCCTTATCTGCTATTCTCTTTTTGCATGAGTCTAATCTCTGACTCCATATTTGCACGAGTCTAAGCCCTGACTCCATATTTGCATGAGTCTAATCTCTGACTCCATATTTGCATGAGTCTAATCTCTGAGTCCATATTTGCATGAGTCTAATCTTTGACTCCATATTTGCATGAGTCTAAGCCCTGACTCCATATTTGCACGAGTCTAGTCTCTGACTCCATATTTGCACGAGTCTAATCTCTGACTCCATATTTGCATGAGTCTAATCGTTGACTGCATATTTGCATGAGTCTAATCTCTGACTCCATATTTGCACGAGTCTAATCTCTGACTCCATATTTGCATGAGTCTAATCTCTGACTCTATATTTGCATGAGTCTAATCTCTGACTCCATATTTGCACGAGTCTAATCCTTGACTCCATACTTGCATGAGTCTAAGCCCTGACTTCATTTTGCATAAAGCTAAGCTCTGCCTTCCATTTGCATGGGACTAAGCCCTGTCCCAAAGCTTGCATGAGGTTAAGCTCTACCTCCATTGTGCATAAGGCGAAGCAGTGCCTTCTCCTTGCATGAGTCTAATCCTTGACTCCATATTTGCATGAGGCTGATCCTTGCCTCCATACCTGCATGAGTCTAAACCCTGACTCCATGTTTGCATGAGGCTAAGCTCGGCCTCCATTTTTGTATAAGGCTAATCCCTGCCTCCCCACTTGCACGGGACTAAGCATTGTCCCTCTTTGCATCAATATTGCTCTCTTTTCTATTACTATCTACCCGTTTTTCAATCGGGTTAAGCTCTGCCCTTTACTTTGCAAGATTAAACCTTGTCTCGTTACCTCATATTATTGCATATCATGGGCTGAAACATCGCCAATCTGTCCAAAGGCATCATAGTCTAAAGGCACCATCCTCATAGCTGGAAGACGCCATGCCATGGCTTGAGGATCCCCCAAATTTGCATATCATTATTCAAAGGCGTCATGGTTCGGAGGCACCATTTTCATGGCCCGAGAACATCATTTCATGGCCTGCGAATCCCTCATTAAACAATTCATGGCCCAGGACGTCATGGTCCAAGGACGTCATCCTTAACCGTCCGAAGACAACCTTCATGGTCCAAAGGGAATCTACATCATATTTAAATTTTCGCAAATACATTTGTAACATCTTTTGTCTGCAGGTAGCCAGCAAACAATCGCCATCCTAGCAGGAGCAATCCCGCTCCAGCTCCTCCAACCGTCCCGAGCCTTAACCGCTCATCGTAGCTGTTTCCACATCTCGTGTCCGTTCTTACAATAATTTCATCAGCATACTCCGCAGGTGAATCCAGAACTACACATGGCCTGATTCCTGTAAAATCAGGGATATGTAAACAACTCAGAAACCGGAGCTCAGCCTTTGTCTGTCAAAGCATCCCATCCGGTCAAAATTGGCCATCATTTCTTTACCCGAAAACTCTTTCATCCTTCCCGGGTAAAGAGGGGCAGCTGTTGATACCAATTTTTCCCTATATATTTTAAATATGCGTAAATACCTTCAAAATAGCATATATATGCATATATAAGCATGCACGAGGTTTTTATTATTTTTCCCATAATTTTAAGGGTTTAAATTAATTTATTTTCCCCCTTTTTATCCATAAAACACCCAATAAATATTTTCCAAATTATTGTGATGATGATTTACTCATTTAATTTCTATACTTATGTCAAAATATGGCTAATATATTTTTCATGCATTTTTATAATTACATTTAGTATTTTTAAGCTAAATTGCATATAATTACAATGTTAGCCCTTTTAATGTATAATTATATCTTATATGCACAAAATTGGTCCCTATATTTTTAAAATGTTAATTATGTATTTTAAATTATTTTGTCACCTTAAATTATTTTCCAGAAATTACTTATTATTTATTAAAGTTAAAAATAGGGAAAAACTAGCTATTTAAATTATAGCCAAATTTGGCTTTCAATTGTAGCCAAAATCGGACCAATTCTCGGCCCAACCTTCTAATTAAATAACCCGACCCAGGACCCTATTAACTCTTACCCAGACCCGGAACCCACCTACCCGGTTGAATCCTGACCGTTGATCTCCCAGATTAATGGTCCAAACAAGCCACTTCCTTTTTTTAATCCTAAAGACCCCCTAACCCTAATCACTCTTCTAATTCCGCCGCCCTCAAACTCTCTCATCTCCAGTCTTCTCTCTCAACCTAACCCTAGACTCTGTCAAACGCCTCCTTCTCCGGTCATCTCCGGCGACCTCCTTTCAACCCCAAGCCTCCAATGGGTCTCTCATCGCCTTTCTCATCATCTCTAAGGCCCTCAAGGGTCCTAGGCCATGTCGATTTGGACCTAGGGTTTCTGTTTCTATTGTTCGAGGCTTCTCTGGTGTGACTTTGGGCAAAATCACACCATACTTGTTACGATCTTTGAAGTTTATAGCAGGTTCTTCCGTTTCTATCTGGGTTTCCTTTGAAACCCTAACTTTGTTTGAATATCTTAGATCTGTGCTATTTTTAACGATTTAAGTCTGTTTCTTTCTATGTTTTACACTGTTCTCAAACCTCTCTTTAAAAATCATCAACTTTAAGCCGTTTTACTCTGTTTAAATTTAGGGTTTCTCGAAGTTTCTTCTACACTTGTTTAAACTGATTTTTCTTTATGTTTAAACCTCTTTCCTTGCTTATCTTGACTGATTCTATGTTCTTACAGCTCTTTAACTCGCCTATGTTAAAAAGCCCTAATTTTTAAGGTCTTCTTTGGCTTGGTTCTGTGTGTTATCCTGACTATTTGATTCTTGTTAATGCTTCTGTGGTTACCATGCTTCGAATGGGTTTTACTGAGTCCTTAACCTACCTATATCACCTCTATGTGATTGTATTTATCTTGAGTGTTATCTCTTGCCTCTTTCTGTCGATATTGCTGGCCTTGCCTGTTCGCTACGTCTGTTTGATTTTCTCTATTTAGATGTTGAAGTACAGAATCATGACTCCCTCTCGATTGATTCTGATTCCCTTAATTGATGGTTTGATTGAAAGGTTTTCTTTTAAAACCCTAAAATTCTACTCGTTTGTTTAAATTGACTGATTTCATTACCTTATTTGCTATGGTACTTTATTTTTACCGAGTCATTTCCTTAATTGAGGTTTTATGAATTTAGTCCTAATTGACTACTCTATGCTTACTGAACCTTGACCCCTTCCTTATTTAGTCATGCACTGATTTTTCTTCTTGCCTTATATGATACTGAATCTTCCCGTTTGATTTGATTCCCTTAACTTAAGGGAGTACTTCCTTGATTTTCTAATTGATTGATTCTGAGTTCCTTAATTACCATGCTACTATGATTCTTACCTTATTTTACTACCTATTTTCAACTATAAATACTCTAGTCTTTCACTAACACACACACAAACACTGGTTTTCAAAAACTACCTCTCTTACTAAAAACCTCTGCTCTACTTCTCTCTTGTGCTACTTGCTATTGTTAGCCGGCTGAAAGCCAAGGCTAATCATCTGTACTCTTGGTTCTTTGATTCTGCTTACTTCTACCTTCACTGGTATGTCCTAGTTTTGATTTAAAGTTCCAACAACAATATGCTTCTCTTACTGTTTTAGTTTCTTTTATTCCTAGTTTGCTTCTACTTGTGGTTCTGTTGTGGAACTTGTAGTTAAGTTGCCCTATCAGCATGTTGTTATGTCTCCCCTTCCCGCTTGATTAATGTATCCCCTTATATGGGTTTCAAAGCATGCTTGTCAATTATCTTTTATTTCTTGTATGCTTACAATCCTATGAATCCCCAAATCCTTATCACCCCTTCTATGCGTTTGTATTTCTCCTGACTGGTGTGTGATTATGCCAGAGTCAACTATCTCTGAGCATGTCCAAACCAATCTTAAGATCTTTGCTAGGTTGTGCAGCCAAATGTCTATGTATCCCCAACCCCTTGACCCCTGTATGACTGCTGAATTCTATAAACTAGCTGTGTGTGATCTTTTCTTAAGGTGTTTAAGCTTGTTTACTACTCCAACCTCTTTTCAAACAATCTTTGTTGCTTTACTAATTGCTTCAAAACAGACTTTCCAATACAGTCTTTAATAACCCTTTTCAACTTGTGTCCTGCACTTCCACTTTACTCTTAGTCAATAAGTTCTGCCCCCTCTAGTATGTGTATTGCCTTGGGATCCTCTTGAGAACCCTCTGAACTCTGGCATACTGAGGCTGGCCTTTCCACACTGCACTCGTTCAATTCTTGGTTGTTATGTCTAGGTGTAAGCACTGCCCGGGATACTTGAGGTCCTTAGGGAACTTTGATGCACCTAGACTCTGATTTGTCTATAGAATTGAGGCTTACGAGACCATTGGAGGCTTTGGGAAACTTGGGCCTAATTGTAGGCTCCCTATAGAATAGCTTCTTGATTTTCTATTTTTACTTATGTAATTCATTCATTGGCCTGCAATAATTTGTAAACAGATATTTGGGGTATTTAGTAAAAAGGGTGGGTAGATGTATACTTTATGGGGTAATATGGGTAGAAATCCTGATCTTAGGATCTTACTTTTTAAATCTGCCTGCTTTGCGCGATAGAAAACATGCTCGTAGGGATTTACTCTTTTAAATCTGATTTCCTTGCCTAATAGAAATCATGCCTATAGGATCTCACTTCTAATTTCGTTTGCATCAGATAGAAATCATGTTCATAAGGTCTTGCATTCTGTCATGTTAGAGACCATGTTTATAGGTCCCAAACAATCATGCCTTAAATCAATTCAGATATAGATGCCATGCCTATAGGACTCAACTCCGATTCAGTTCTAATAAGTCTTTCTGTATGTTGCTAAAATTAGTAATACGCCTAGATATCATTTTTATAGGGATCTACACTCGCAATTCTATCTGGTGATTTAATATGGCCTAATAAATCAACTTCATCACGCCTAGTTCATTTCTAAAACTGGTCTTACTAAGCGTTAACATTTTCTGAAACAAGTTCTTTCAAAATTGCATCGATCCCATTAGATACCATGCTTATAGGTATTAAAGGAGTCTATTTCAAAAACCTATTTGTCTCTGCATTAATATAGACACAGTATGCTACATATAGGCAAGCCTTAGGGCATTTTCAAAACTGCACTCCCCTGAAGCTCTTTCTCCGCTATTCAATGTTTCTGATTCTAATAATTTTAAAAAGAATCCCTAGGCAACTTCTAGGTTATAACTTTTGGGTATAAAATGGGGTCTATTTTCGCATCGTCACTTAGAAATCCTGTTTTAGGACTTTGATTAATAGAGACCTTAACTGTGTTTGAGTCGTGCTGCTTGTACGTTTACTTGTGGAGGAAAATTGAGCCTTTATCTACTCTTTCCTGTTCTTGTTTGCCCAAAGTCCTAATTGTTTTGCTTGTCGCCTTAGAATTTTCACCTTTAAAACCTTAGGGGTTTGTCTAGAACTACCTATAGGTAGAGGTCCTAACTCCCTCCAAGACCACTAAGAAGGGACAGGTAGCAGCACGCGATAGGAATCCGTGACCGACACTTGCTTTGCATGACCAATAAGGGGATGGGAAGGGTAGACGTGGATATGATGACCAGTGCGATAATGCCACGCATAGCTCCTTTTCAAGGAGTGATTACCGGGCATTGTACTGATGATCCTATTGGCTAACCAACCTAGGACCTCCCTCTCCCCCAAATCCTTTTGCTTGAAACTTCATTTTTTCCTTTTTTTCGCAACCTGTTTAAATTCTTATTTTTATACAATGCCCAACATGCTCTACTTGCAATTACTTGCTTCAATTGTTTATTTATGGACTAATATATGAATATAAGTTCGGTCGGGACCCACAATTGTGGACCAAGAGGGGTGACTAACACCTTCCCCTCGAGGTTACTTCGAGCCCTTACCCTAATCTCTGGTAATGCAAACCAACCCAAGAGTTAATTGCTCTAGGTGCCCTAACGCACCATAATCCGTTAGGTGGAGACTCTTCAATTACCCAATTCCCAAAAGGAAATGAGTCACTACACCCCGTGAATGTCGAAAACCGGACTTCTCCCCCGCGAGGAGGGGGAAAAAGGGGGCGCGACACCCATGGTCAGATTTTGACCCATATAGTTAGTCCCTCCGTCTGATGGGGTCTCTTCTTGGGGGGATCAACGGACGGACTTTATTGCTTTGTAAGTTAGGAGAAATCTTATCGTTGCGCGTCTAATGAGAACCTTAGGTTAAGGAAGGCCGTATGACATTTTGATGGTACTATCGAACCGTTACGTCAGTTCGGAAGTGAACCATCGCGTCTGTTTGCAGCTTCATGAATGCCCTTTATGCATTGTTGAGGCGCATGTTTCTTAGGCACCGTATCGTTTCCCGTGCCCTATCAATTTTTGATTGGCGGCTCTTGGGTTTCTCGCCCGGGACATTCATGTTCCTATAAATAGAGATAAAATACCATTCTACCGCTACGTTTTCCGATTCTTCTGAAGAGTTTTACAAACCTTTACCTTTTTCAACATTCCAAACTTCTGAGTTCATTCTCTAGTTAGTCAGAACTTGACGCCACCGTCTTCCCTCTTACTTCCTCTTACTCATTTATTCTGATCAATCGAGACAAATGGCTGGTACTTCTTCCCGTGCTGACAGACTCGCCGAAGTTCCGGTGCCGGAAAATGATGCTCCTGCTCTCGGAGGAGTAGAGGTGGCGGAGGATGAGGGGTTCCAATAGAGACCGAAATATTGCCCCGTCCGGGGAAGTTATGGACTGATTTCAACAACCCTGCTGGAGAGGAACCGGATCTTGTTCCCTCTATTATGGATGAAGCAGCGATTGCGGAGCTCAAAACCAAATGGGGGATTCCGAACCATGTTGAGATGTTACCGGCGGCGGGAGATGATATTATACATTTGGACTGCCCAAGCTACTGTGCGTTCTACGCATACCCTTTTTTTGTCGGGTATACGCTTCGTCTCCCTTCCTTGGTGGTAGACTTATGCCATTTCTACGAAGTGTACCCGGCTCAGCTTTCGCCGTACGTATACAAGTTGTTCCTCATGCTGCTCAAGTTCGTGGAGCTTGTCGGTCGAGAGGTCACTTTGGGACATATGCTTAACATTTTTGCCCCTCAACTTATTCGAGGCACGATGATCCACATGTGCCACCGAGGAACAAAGAGTCTGGTGGTGAAGATGGACGACAAAGATAATTGTCGTTTCTGGGAAAGCTACTTTTATTGTGGACTGAGCACCTTGTGACGGAATCGGCAGGGTTCCCTGAGAGGTGGAACTTCGCACGTAAGTTTTCCTGTTTTAGTGTATCTCTTGTCGGAGTGGTGGTCGACCATTTTTCTTCGGGCAGCATTGTTAAATCATTTTCACTTTTGCAGCCGAGAGATTACCTCCCATGCCTGTTGACGATATCCGCGAATGGGTGAATGCCATCCTTCCCCACACGGTGGGGGTTCGCGAATGGGCGTCCTTCAACGAGAAATACGGGCATAAGCCTCTCACTGGTAAGTTTGCTCGCTGCAACTTCCCCGTTCTTTGCCTCGTAACTCGAACTTATAGCTCACATGACCGCTTTTCTCCGCAAACTGGGAGAGTGCGAAGGGCGAGGGCCCCTCCGCTCGTGTTCCGTCGACCGACGTCTTCCGCCCGGCTCGCACTAAGGTTTGCTGCCCAGCCTACGTCAAGGGATGCTTAATCTGTACCTATTGCCGAGGCCGTATGCATGGAAACTATTCCTCATCCTGATTTTCCAGCTTTTGATGTCCGCTCAACGGGTGAATCTTCCCGTGCTAATAGCGGAGAGGGTCCGTCGAAGAGACGGCGGGTGGAATCCGAAATGGCCCCTTCTGTCGAAATTTCTTCGGGGGGCAGAGGCCAACCCGACGATAGAGGCTTTGGTCGTTGGGGACGATCAACGGGCTATTGTGACAGGAAGTCAGGGTCCCGAGGCCGCTGTTGCTGATTTAGCGGGCCTTCTTTATCCGGACCGAATCGATCTTCTTCAGCCGCAATAGGGGGTGTGATGACCCAAAAGGTCATCACTTGCTTTAAATTAAAATCTGTGTTTCCGAGGCCTTGAAAACCTCGTTTAGAGTCACCTCTATTTGCGTGCGCAGTCCGGACGCGTAGCCGGAAAGTTTAAATATGAAAATCTGTGGAAAATGGTAAAATTTGGCTATAAAATTAGTTAATTTGACTTCAGTCAACGTTTTGGGTAAACGGACCCGGACTCGTGATTTGACAGTCCCAGAGGGTCTGTAGGAAAATATGGGACTTGGACGTATTCCCGGAATCGAATTCCGAGGTCCCGAACCCGAGAAATGAATTTTTAAAGGAAATTGTTTTCAAAAATTATTTAAGGAAATTTGAAAATGAAATTTGATTAGGACATGATGGTATCGGGCCCGTATTTTGGTTCCAGCGCCCGGTACAGGTCTTATATATGATTTAAGATGTTTCTGTGAAATTTGATGAAAAACGGATATCATTTGACGTGATTCGGACCTTAAATTCAAATTTGATGTTTAAAGAAGTTTTGAGAAATTTTATTGATCTTGAGGTTTAATTCGATATTCATAATGTTATTTTGGTGATTTGAGTACACTAATAAGTCCGTAGGATGTTTTTGAGGTTGTGTGTATATTTGGTTTTGGAGCCCCGAGAGCTCGGGTGAGTTTTGGATAGGCCACGGGGTGAAATTTTGGACCTAAGGAATTGCAGGCCTGCAGAATTCGCATTTCCAAACTTTCTTCGCAATTCCCAAGTTCGCATTTCCCAAACATTTTTCGCAATTACCAGGCCTGTTCGCATTTCCCAAACTTTCTTCGCAATTACCAGGTTCGCATTTTCCTAAACATTTTTCGCGATTACCAGGCTTGTTCGCATTTCCCAAACTTTCTTCGCAATTCCCTGGTTCGCATTTCTCAAATATTTTTCGCAATTCCCAGGCTTCTTCGCAATTTCCAAACTTTTTTCGCAACTCCGGGGTTCGCATTTCCCGAACTTTTTTTGCAATTCCCAAGCCAGCAGAGGTTGGTTCGCAATTGCGACCCCTGTTCGCAATTCCCACATCAGAGACCTGCAATTTTATACTTAGCCGATTTTAAACCCCATTTTTCATATTCTCTCAAACACAGACACACTTAGGCGATTTTTCAAGAATTCCTTCTTCTCCAAAACCAATTGTAAGTCGTTTTTAACTAACCTTCTTCAATTCTTAGCATCTTTTAACATGATTTCAACTTAGAATCAAGGATTTTCATGGGGAAAATTGGGTGTTTTGGGTAGAACCTAGATTTTTCAAAAATTGGGGATTTGGACCTCGATTTGTGGTCCGATTTCAAAATAAATTATATATTTGGGTTCGTGGGGGAATGGGTAATCGGGTTTTGGTTCGAACCTCGGGTTTTAACCATGTGGGCCCGGGGGCGATTTTTGACTTTTTGGGTAAAACTTTGGAAAATTCATTTTCATGCATTCAAATTGATTTATTTAGCATTTATTGATGTAATTAAGTAACTTGTGACTAGATACGAGCGAATTGGTGGTGGAATCAAGGGGGAAAGCTATAATTGAATCGTGAATTATGTTCGAGGCATCGAGGTAAGTGTTTGGTCTAACCTTAGCTTGAGGGATTAGGAGTTGAGTCTTATTTTCTATGTGGTAATTGTTGAGTACGACGTATAGGCATGGTGACGAGTATCTATACGTTGGTGTCTAGCATGCCCGTGAGTCTTTATATTGTGATTATCATGACTTCGTTGTATCTTTCATGCCTTGGTGATGGTTTCTAATTGTTGTATAAAGTTTGTGGAAAGAATTGTGACCTATGAACATTGAGGAGCATTGGCTCAAGTTGTATAACGAATTGTGAAAGAATAAGTGATAATTGAACTTTTAGAGCATTGGCTCGAGTTGTGAAATGAGCTGTGAAAGTAAAAGTGATAATTGAACCTCTAGAGCATTGGCTCGAGTTGTGAAGTGAATTGTGAAGTAAAAGTGAGAAAGAGAAGAGATCATTATGTTGTCACCCTTGCCGGGCTATTGTTAATTTATTTGTTATCTCCCTTGCCGGGATGTGGTTGTTATTGATGTTGTTCCCTTGCCGGGATTTAATTGTTGACTTGTTGCTCCCTTCCCGGGATTCTTATTGCAAATTTTCTTTATTTCCTTGCCCTATTTTTTGTGATTGTTGTTTGGGTGAGGAAGAGCATAAAGCACGAAGGGTGATGTCGTGCCGCATGATGTACCATTCCGTGCCTATTATATTGATTTCATGGTGAGGAAAGAGTGTAAAGCACGAAGGGTGATGCCGTGCCGCACGATGTACCATTCCGTGCCTATTGTATTGATTCTTACGGTGAGGACGAGAGTAAAAGCACGAAGGGTGGTGCCTTTACGTTTATTTATTGCAACTGATAATTGAGTTATTTTGTCCTTTACGTTTATTTATTGATTTTTTGTTGTTATTTGGTTTTATTTCGAGGTTATAGATTCCCTTACCCTATTTTCCTTGTGATTGTTGTTTGGGTGAGGAAGAGCGTAAAGCACGAAGGGTGATGCCGTGTATTGTTTTGGTGAGAGAGTGTTAAAGCATGAAGGGTGATGCCGTGTATTGTTTTGGTGAGAGAGAGTAAAAACACGAAGGGTGATGCCGTGCACTTGTCTTTGATTTCCTAATTTTTATTGATAACTGTGTTACGGTTTCTCTACACTAAATTGCTGGTTTCCTGTTCATTCTTGTTGTACCCCGCAGCATGATTTCCCTTTCTATTTTCAATTTAACTGTGGTGATCCTCATATTTACTTGTTGCTCTTCTGTTACTATTCGATGTGTCCCCGTAGCATGTTTTTCCCCCTCCCATACTTGACTGTATATGAATGTTTCATTCTGTACTTCTTTTCTACTATATATAGTTAAATTGCACAGGTTTATTTGGTAGTTTGGTCCTAGCCTCGTCACTAATTCGCCGAGGTTAGGCTAGGCACTTACCAGCACATGGGGTCGATTTTACTGATACTACACTCTGCACTCTTTTGCGCAGACCCCAGTGTTGTAGACTTCGGACCACAGTGGGATTGCTGATTCTTGCTCATCAGGCGACCCGAGGCAGTCCTGCAGGCGTTCGCATGCCTTGGCGTCTCCTTCTATCTACTATTCCTGTTTCTTTCATACATTTCTAGAGACAATGTTGTATTTATTTCTTTCATCCCCTTTATTTGTAGTATTCTTAGACCGTTTGTGAAACTGTGACACCAGTTCTGGGTAGTCGAGACTCAAACAGTTGTATTGGATTCATGTTCAGCTAGCTTATTGCTTTTTTTTTTCTTCCACTTATGTTCAATTCCACTGCTTAAATGATATGACTTCGCAATTGTTAATGAATATAAGATGGGTAAAAAGGTAAGTTGTTCACATAATTGGCTTGCCTAGCTCACATTAGTAGGCGCCATCACGACTCCCGAGGGTGGGAAATCCAGGTCGTGACAAGGGGAAAGGGCGTTGTGGTCGACGACTACGAATCTTACTCCGACCTTGATCCTGATGATGTCATGATGTTCGAGGAGGGCTTTACTCGTACTGTGGTAAGAGCGGGAGGTCCCTCCTTTATACTTGAGATTCCATCGGAGCTCAATCTTCTGCGGGATACGAAGGGTTTGGTACCGCAGTTTGATCTCCTATGCTCCACTGCAGAGTGCGAAGCTCTTTAGGATGCCAGCGACGTCGAATCAATGCACGAAGTGGCCGTTATGGGCCTGAGGGTAAGTTTCTTCTCTTCCCCCTTTTTTTGTGTTCCTTTTGTTTTTGGCGGCCTTAGCCTTCACTGACCCTGCTCTTCTTTTTTTTTGCTTTCAGTCTTACATGCTGGAGATCGAAAGTGCTTGTAGGGCCGACACTCCGGCCAAGATTTTTCTGAAGATGCTGGAAAAGTACCGGCGCTACCGCAACAAATGCCATGAGATGCATGAGCGGCTTAGGGCGAGCACCGGCAGTCAATCTCTCAAAGAAGAGCTAGAGTAAAGGGACCACAAGCTAATACAGTCAATTCGTAGGAACAATGAACTTGAGGAGCTACTTCGTGCAAAGGACGAAGAACTCGAGTTGGGAAAGGGGGTCGCTGCAGAATGTGAGCATATTCAGGCGAAGGTGTTGTTGTTGCAATTTGAGCTCGATCAAACTGCCGTCAAAATCGAGGCTTTGAGTGCTGAATGGATGGGGAAGCTGACCGAGCTAGAGAGGAAAGTGTCCGAGTTGGAGAGCGCCGAGAGTGCCCGGGCGTCGGCCTTAGCAGGGGCGGTGGCGTTGGAGGACACTATCCGCGTCCTCCAATCAGGGCAGGAATCCGAGAGGGTGATGGCCACAATAAGGGAGGCGAGGCTTGAAGAGCGTATTAGAGAAATTGACCGGGAAGCTTCAAACTTGGGAGATTGGGTCGCTGTACTCGAGGCTGAGAAGGCGCAATTGTTGGCCCAGGTGGAATCTTCCTTTGCCGTTGTTCCTCGCCACTTGCACGAGCTTTGGGTTCATGCCGAGGCCCAATGGGACATATACAAGAGTTTGTGGGAGGCGAGCAATGTTGCTGAGGCTGCTTATGAAGGAGCCCGAACAAAGGCACGCGAGGCTCGTATCAACTGCGGCTACGATCCTGCGACGCTGGAGGCTGGCGAGGATGCTGATGTTGAGGAGGAATTTCCTGGGGATGATGATGGGGAGAACGGTGGTGATGACGACGAGTGAAAAGTTGTTACCTTAGTGTAGGTCTTTTTTCTTCTCTTTTTTATGTGTATTGGGCCTGTTTTGGCAGTATGTAAGGTGCGGTCGTTGCGCATATTAAATAAAAGGATTGCTTTATCGTTGTACGTCCTTTGAATTTCTCCCCCTCCCCCTTGCTTTACATTTTTTTTGTTTTGACGTAGGTCTTCGGACTTTTGTACGGCGAATCCCTGATCTCTTGTTTTGGGAATCCAACCTTGACCGGGTCGAGTAGGATTTCGTCGTGTAAATCCAAGTGAAGTTTCTTAGGGTTTGCACATTTGGGCGAGATCGGTTTTCGCTTTGTCGCTTTAGGCGAATTTATTTTTGATTCAACGAGGTTTGTGAAATTTGAGCGAGGTCGAATTTTTCTTGTGGCGGCGGCCCTTGGTTGCTAGGTGTTATTTCGAGCTACGGTCAAATTATTAACCCGTTGTGATTCGAACGAGGTCGAATTCTTCTTTTGACGATGGCCCTTGGCCGTGGGGGTGTTATTTCGAGCTTAGGTCGAAATGTTAACCCGTTGTGATTCGAACGAGGTCGAATCTTCTTTTGGCTATGGCCCTTGGCCGTAGGGGTGTTATTTCGAGCTTAGGTCGAAATGTTACCCCGTTGTGATTCGAACGAGGTTGAATTCTTCTTTTGGCAATGGTCCTTGGCCGTAGGGGTGTTATTTCGAGCTTAGGTCAAAATGTTAACCCGTTGTGATTCGAGCGAGGTCGAATTCTTCTTTTGGCGATGGCCCTTGGCCGTAGGGGTGTTATTTCGAGCTTAGGTCGAAATTTTAACTCGTTGTGATTCGAACGAGGTTGAATTCTTCTTTTGGCGATGGCCCTTGGCCGTAGGGGTGTTATTTCGAGCTTAGGTCGAAATGTTAACCCTTTGTGATTCGAACGAGGTCGAATTCTTCTTTTGGCGATGGCCTTTGGCCGTAGGGGTGTTATTTCGAGCTTAGGTCGAAACGTTAACCCATTGTGATTCGAACGAGGTCGAATTCTTCTTTTGGCGATGGCCCTTGGCCGCAGGGGTGTTATTTCGAGCTTAGGTCAAAATATTACCCGTGATTCGAACGAGGTCGAATTCTTCTTTTGGCGATGGCCCTTGGCCGTAGGGGTGTTATTTCGAGCTAGTGTCGAAATGTTAACCCGTTGTGATACTGTTAGATTTTGGAGAATTTCATAGGTCGCCGTACTATTTATGCATGCATCGGAGTGAATCCCGGCGTTCTCAGTTTTGTTTTTATCGAAGAATATTGGGTGTTCCCTGGGGGAGCTTCAGTTCTACTTAGCTTCTGCGTTTCCTGGGTGAGTCCCGGTTTGCTTAATTTTGCTTGCATTAGAGAATACGATGCATTTCCTGGGTGAGTCCCAGTTTGCTTAATTTTGCTTGCGTTGTAGAATACGGTGTATTTCCTGGGTGCGTCCTAGTTTGCTTAATTTTGCTTGCATTATAGAATATGGTGTAATTACTGGGTGAGCCCCAGTTTGATTAATTTTGCTTGATTTGTAGACTACCTTGATGGGGAGTGCAAAATGTTGCTCTGTTTCATTCATTGGAGAGTACTATACATGTCCAATTCATACATATATTGGAGAAGTTTCCCTGTATCTAGTCCCTTCATCGTTTGTCTTGGAGAGACAATCGGCAGGCAGGGCGATGAATTATACTTTGAACTTTAAGACGTCCCCTTCATCGCCCTATTAAAAACCTACCCGGGAAAACCCAATTGGGATAAAACCCGGGTGAAGGAAAAAGAGTACGATTTTGGGGGGCGTCCTTTTTCAGAAGTTCCAGTATTTGAGATGAGCGATGTTCCAATTGTTTGGTAGTGATTTTCCTTCCATTGTCTCTAGTTGGAATGCTCCCTTGATCGCTGCCCAGGCAAGTGCCCGCGTTCCTATCTAAATCAACAACAGAGGATAAACCAAAATGAAATTTTCGGTACCTCGATCTGACGGGTCAGCGAAAAGAGCGGCATTGTAGTGTTACTCGCCTTGCCTGGTTTTAGATTTGACGGTCGTGTTCGGCTCCATCTGTAATAGCATCTGAGCTTCGCGTGGGTTGAGCCCACCTTGCTTGTTGAAGTGTTGAAATTGAGTCCCGGTCCGATCTCGTTTGATTTGTATCCACAACAACGGACATGGGCTAACATATGTACCCGTCCCACTAGGACCGTGCGGTAAGCTCCCATTCTTTCATAAGGGATAGGAATACGGGCTAATATAGGTAAGTAAGATGCGTCGAATGGGGGTGAGGCCATGCCAGATGACCATGATCCTATTCTGAACGTATGTGTGTCGTGCCAACCCTATCGCTATTGGCGAGATGTGGGTTTTGCAGAGATATTAGCCGTAACTTCTGCTCTTATGTCGCAGCCTGACTTGGGTTAGAATTGTCGTCTCGAAGGTTTATTTACCGCTCATTCAAGTGGGTGGCAGCGTTTCGCAGTACAAACTGTACCAAAGCAACACATCTGTAATGAGTTAAGCTTAAACCAGCACAATCTATAGGTCTTCTGGAACAAAAAGAAGACTATTTCAGGCGCCCAAGCAAAGATTACACAAGTCAAACACCTATTCAAGAGCTAAAAATCGGTTCTAGATCTGAAGGAAACTAAGAAATCCCCACAGACGGCGCCAAATTGTTTGAACAAAAAGGTATAAAACCTTCTTGTCGAACTAATTGCTAGAATTAAAGAAGGTAATCTTAGCTAAACATAATTAATCCCAGATCTAGATATGCAGGGTAGAGAAAAAATGAAGAGGAAGAATAATCGCGGATAATATTTCTTCATACAATAATTATACATCAATCATATGTGATAAGCTTACATCTATGACCGATTTGTATCATGAACATGGAAGAAACAAAAAAGAAGCGAAGGAGCTGTTCTTCCTTAAGAGATTCTCTTGATTCTGGCTTCTCTCGCAGCTCTCCCCCTTTTTTGGGTTTAACTACCCCCATTTATATTAACAGCTTCCACATTTGTCCAATGGTCTTTGACCAGCGTACTTTCTCGTTACCACGCCCTCTTTCATTTGCTTGACCGTTACATCGGTTCCGCGACGTAGGCTTTCTTACGGTCTGGCCCCGACGATGGCCGAGGTGCCCTTTGCCATCTTGCTTTGTGGGCATGAATACGGCTTGGTCGACCCCATTTCGTTCCTCTTAGGGATGATTAACCCATTGTCAGATTTTGACCCATACAGAAGAGTGAAGACCAAAGATTTAAATTTTGTTTGTTTGTAGGTTCCTTAAAATGTTTTTTTCTTTCTTTCTAATAACTAATTGGTATTCGGAATTAGTGATAAATCTAGGATTTGAAGTTAATGGGTGCTCGATGGTCTTTAGCGTATATCTAACACTAGTAACAAAATCATAGTCGAGGTATATTTTGGATTAATTTGGTTTATTAATTCAGTTTTCTGTTCATACTCAGTAAAGAGAAATGAGTTCAATTCAGTTTTTTGACAATGTTAAATTTTCTATATACACCATCAAAATAGAGAAAGGGGATTGATACAGATTTTTGAATATTTTACAACAACAACAATATACCCGGTATAGTCCCACAAGTGGGGTAAGGAGAGGGTAATATATACGTAGATCTTAATTACCCCTACCTAACAAGGTAGATAAACTGTTTCCAATAGACCCTCGGCTCAAAAAACGTGCAATGAGAGAAAAGGAAAAAAAATGAAGAAGAAAGAGGAAGGAGAAAGAAAGAAGAGGGAGACAAAAGACGATAAGGAAAAAGAGAGAAAACGACGACGACACGAAGAAGTAGGATTTTTGAATATTTTAACACGTCAAAATAGGGTCTAAGCTATGTTACTCGTCGATTTTAATCGATAGTAGTATTCTTCAAACTTTATATAATAATATAATATCCAAATTCATGAGACACTTTGATATCTCGGTATATTGTTTCAACTATTAACTTTCTATTTTTTTTTTAATAAAAGCTTAAAGTGAAGTAATTGGAGTGTATTAATCAATTTAGAAATAAAAGGTTTTAAAAAAAATTATTTTAAGAACAAATTGGCATAACTATTAACCTACTAGTCAAAGGAATTAAGGAAGAAATGCAAATATGATGGATAAAAGATTCTTATGTATTAAATTGCAAACTAATTACCTTCAGAACTGTTTCTCATTAGTGGATAATAATTCATTGATTTTTGTTCTTATTCACGCGTAAACTTAATGAGAGAAATATAAATTTAGTTTGGCCAAATTCAATCAAAACTGGGCGAAAGTAGAAGAGATAAATAGAAAGGCAATGAATGAAAATCGAAATGAATGGGGCGGAAAGAACGGGAAAGTAAGTGTAACATGGAAGAGGGTACTAAAATCTATGGAAAAAATCAGTGCTTTAAAATGGGAGAGCGGCAATAAGATTGGAAAATATTGAACATTTAGGGACGACTTATCATATCACGTTGACTAACAAGTAAAAAAGCTGAATATGAAATTAGTGATGTTGCTCAAAAGTGGACTCGAAGCCAAAGCAGAGCTCATTCGCGTCAATGGGTGCTGATGTATTCTTTATGATCAATTTGTAAGGAATTTCCACATAATTATCAGAGTTTCAACTAAAGTTGGTGGATGCTTAAGCACCCATAATGATACATGTGGAGCTGTTGTTGTTTGGAATTCATTGGTCCGACTAATTGTTAGTATATTGTATTTGTAAAATAATTTTGGAAATATAAATGAACATAAACAGAAATGAATATAAACAGAAATGAACAACGAAATAACAGAAAACCAATTCGAGCCCACTGGATTCACAGTGTTTCCTTAAGAAATTTAATCCCCTCCTAGTACCCAAGGTTATGGATTATTTCCTCCCAGGATAGAACGAATTACACACTGGTGTAGTGGTACTTCAAACCCCAGTGTTTCAGCGAACACAAAGTTCGGTAGCAATTCACACTTACTGTTGCTTTGTTTGATGCTAAAAGTATGCAGAAGAAGGAGGAGAAACTCAGAAAATCGTAGTGAAATTCTGAGCAGAATAGTGTTGTATTTATAGCCAAAGTTAGGCTGAAATCTGAAGAGGTGCAACTCTTCAGAATGACTGTTTATGCAAAACGGCCACAGCATAAATGCCATTACATAAATGGCCATTTACTCAACAATGAAGAGGGAAAGATTGGATTTAATATTAATATTCTGTTATTAAAATAAATATTTAATAACATTTCTGTTAATATTTTACTATTAACAAATAAATTTGGTCCAAAAAGTTAATCAATCAATCGATCATTTGACCGAATCCGAATCCGAATCCGAATCCGAAGCCGAAGCCGAAGCCGAAGCCGAGCCGAGCAAGCCACGACGACGACGTCGCGAGGCTTGCCTTCTTCTCAACTCTTTAAGAGCTAGAAGAAGAGCAATTGCTTATATACCCATAAAAACCCTCTTCCTCTTCCAATATGGGACAATGTCCATTTACCAAGGGGGAAAACTTAAAATTTCACTCAAAAATTTCATTTCCCTCCATTTCCCATTCACCCTCTTTTAAGTATTTAATATATTAATTAAATACATAAAAACCCAACAACCCCCCACATGAATGGGGAATGGCTATATCACGGAAGTATGCATGAAAAACTGTGTGATTCGCAAGTAAGGATTAATTGCATCTGGATAAGTAGGTTTCCCTTTGAACTTTCCATGGTAAACTTATGTCGGATATACTCGATCAATCGGTAGATTTGATATCTTTGAACCGTCGAACTTTGGTGTATACCTAGACAACCACAAGTCACACAACCAACCCTTAACCGTCTTTGGTTCTCATTGTTATGTTTGTTTCAGCCATGAACACCGCCTGGTTTCATAAGTGCGTAGAGAATTGGCCTTACGAAGTTCTCCTTGAAGCTGTTAACACTTCACACTTACACATGTGATTCCTAAACGTGTCATCCCGTAGATACACTATTTGATATACCCCGTATCAAATTTAGAAATCATTAAAAAGGCTTAATGCTTTATCCTTGGTACTGAACATTGTCTCATCACGAGAATGGACCAAAAGTTTATTTGACAATGTTGAACCGTCATTAATGACTTTGTTTGATCTCCTTGAACCTAGATCTTGGGATCTCCAGTCTTCTAGGTAGAGTTACCGCCACTATGACTTGTTCTCGGCCACAGTCCCATTCCCCTTGATGATTTCTCAACTACCTCTCTAGTTAGGCCTTTTGTAAGTGGATCCGACACATTATCAATTGACTTTACATAGTCAATCGTGATAATTCCTCTATAGAGTAATTGTCTAACGGTTTTATGTCTTTGTCGTATATGACGAGATTTACTGTTATACATAACCCTCCCAGCCCTTCCAATTGCCGCTTGACTATCACAATGTATGCATATTGGTGACAACGGTTTGGGCCAAAATAGAATATCTTCCAAGAAATTCCGGAGCCATTCAACTTCTTCACCGGCTTTATCCAAGGCCATGAACTCAGCCTCCATTGTAGAGCGGGCAATACAAGTTTGTTTGGACGACTTCCAAGATACCGCTCCTCCACCAATAGTGAATACATATCCACTTGTGGACTTGGAATCAGTTGATCCGGTGATCCAATTTGCATCACAGTATCCCTCAATGACCGTAGGATATTTACTGTAGTGCAAAGCAAAGCCCTGGGTATGTATTAAATACCCCAAAACTCGTTTCATGGTCATCCAATGAGATTGACCTGGATTGCTCGTATATCGACTCAATTTACTTATAGCACAAGCTATATCTGGTCGTGTACAATTCATGATGTACATTAAGCAACCCAACACACGAGCATAATCCAATTGTGATATGCTTTGGCCTTTGTTCTTTGCTAATGCAAGATTCACGTCAATTGGAGTCTTTGCAACTTTAAAGCCCAAGTGCTTAAATTTTTCAAGTACTGTCTTAATATAATAAGATTGTGACAATGCCAGACCTTAAGAAGTCTTATGGATCTTAATTTCCAGAATTAAATCAGCAACTCCCAAGTCTTTCATATCAAACTTGCTAGTTAGCATATGCTTAGTAGCATTTATGTTGGCAATGTCATTACTCATTATGAGCATATCATCCACATATACGCAAACAATGACTATGTGATTTGGAACATTTTTAATGTACACACATTTATCACATTCATTTATCTTAAATTCATTTGACAACATTGTTTGGTCAAATTTCGCATGCCATTGTTTGGGTGTTTGTTTTAATCCGTAAAGGGACTTAACAAGTCTACAGACCTTTTTTTCTTTACCTAGAACCACAAACCCTTCAGGTTGTTCCATGTAGATTTCTTCCTCCAACTCTCCATTTAAGAAGGCTTTCTTAACATCCATTTGATGAATTCCAAAACCATAAACTATAGCTAACGCTACTAACGTTCGTATGGACGTAATTCTTGTAACTGGAGAGTATCTATCGAAATAGTCAAGACCTTGTCGTTGTCTATACCCTTTGACCACAAGTCTTGCCTTAAATTTGTCAATAGTGCCATCATCTTTCATCTTCCTCTTAAAGATCCATTTAGAACCCAACGGTTTATTTCTAGGAGGAAGATCAACCAACTCCCAGGTATGGTTGTTCAATATGGATTCTATTTCACTATTGACTGCCTCTTTCCAAAACAATGATTCCGAAGAAGACATAGCTTCTTTAAATGTTTGAGGCTCATTTTCCAATAAGAAAGTCACAAAATCTGGTCCAAATGAAGTAGACGTTTTTGACGTTTACTACGTCTTGGATCCTCCTGGTTAAGTGTACTTTCTTTTGTTTCTTCCCGAGGTCGTTTAGATCCTTCACCAATCGACTCACATTCCTTTTTATACGGATATATATTTTCAAAGAACTCACCATTAGCTGGTTCTATAGCCGTATTATTATGAGTGTCGGGATTTTCTGATTTATGAACCAGAAATCGATATGCTTTACTATTAGTCACATATCCTATAAAAACACAATCAACGGTTTTCGGTCCTATTTTTACCCTTTTAGGTTTAGGAACTTGCACTTTTGCTAAACACCCCCACACTTTAAAATAATTCAAGTTGGGCTTCCTTCCTTTCCATTTTTCATATGGAATAGATTGTGTTTTGCTATGGGGTACTCGATTTAGTATTCGGCTAGCCGTAAGAACGGCTTCCCCCCACAAGTTCTGTGGCAAACCAGAACTTATCAATAATGCGTTCATCATATCCTTTAATGAACGATTCTTTCTTTCTGCAATCCCATTGGATTGGGGTGTGTAAGGGGCCGTTGTTTGATGAATAGTTCCATATTCTAGACATATTTGTTCAAAAGGAGATTCATATTCACCACCCCTATCACTTCTTATCATTTTGATTTTCTTGTTAAGTTGCGTTTCAACTTCATTTTTGTATTTCTTGAATGCGTCTATTGCTTCATCTTTACTATTAAATAAGTAAACATAGCAATATCGAGTACTATCGTCAATAAAAGTTATGAAATACTTCTTTATACCGCGAGATGGTATTGACTTCATGTCACAAATATCTGTGTTAATTAAGTCTAAAGGATTTGAATTCCTTTCAACTGACTTATAAGGATGTTTAACATACTTAGATTCCACACATACTTGACATTTTGATTTGTCATATTCAAACTTAGGCAATACTTCCAAATTAATCATTTTCCGCAAGGTTTTATAATTAACATGACCCAAACGTATATGCCATAATTCATTTGACTCAAGTAAGTAAGACGAAGCTGAAATTTTATTATTATTTTCAACAACCATTACATTCAGCTTGAAAAGGCCCTCAGTGAGGTAACCTTTTCCTACAAACATTTCGTTCTTACTTATTACAACCTTATCGGATACAAATACACATTTAAAACCATTCTTAACAAGAAGTCCAGCAGAGACTAAATTCTTCCTAATCTCGGGAACATGAAGGACGTTGTTCAAAGTCACCATTTTGCCGGAAGTCATTTTTAGAAATATCTTCCCACATCCTTCAATCTTGGCCTTTGAAGCATTTCCCATAGAAATTGTCTCATCGGGTGCAACAGGAGCATAAGTAGCAAAAGCTTCTTTAACAGCACAAACATGGCGAGTGGCTCTAGAATCAATCCACCACTATTTAGGATTGCCCACCAAGTTGCATTCGGAAAGCATAGCACATAAGTCATCGACATCATCATGCTTTTCAACCATGTTTGCTTGACCCTTCTTCTTGTCTCTCTTCGGAGCACGACACTCCGTAGATTTGTGTCCGGTTTTTCCACAGTTGTAGCAGTTTCCACTGAACCGCTTCTTGCTTGGGTTGTATTTTGGTCCAGAAGCCTTCTTCCTCTTTTTGTTCTCTTCAACAATATTTGCTCCCATTATTGTTGAGTTTCCACGGCCTCTCTTTTCAGCAGCTTTGTTGTTCCCTTCGATTCTCAATCGAACAATGAGTTCTTCAAGGGACATCTCCTTGCGTTTGTGTTTCAAGTAGTTTTTGAAGTCCTTCCACAGGAGGCAACTTCTCAATCATCACTGCTACTTGGAATGCTTTATTGATGACAAGACCTTCAGTGAAATTTTTGTTAGTAAAAATACTAAGATTACTACTTTCAACATCAGTTTTAATTTGATTTATACCTTCAGCAAAGAGATCGTGAATAATCACTTGCAATTCCTGGACTTGGGTAATAACAGACTTGCTATCTACCATTTTGTAGTCCAAAAACTTTGCAGCAACGAACTTCTTCAACCCGACATCTTTGGTTTTGTATTTCTTTTCAAGCGCAGTCCACAGTTCTTTTGACGTTTCCACGCCACTGTAGACGTTATACAAAGCATCCTCCAGCCCGCTTAGAATATAATTCTTGCACAAAAAATCTGAATGCTTCCACGCCTCAATCACGAGAAAGCGTTCAGTTTCTGGAGTTTCATCGGACAGCACAGGAACATCTTCCTTGATGAACTTCTGGAGACTTAGAGTAGTCAAATAGAAGAACATCTTTTGCTGTCAGCGCTTGAAATCAATCCCGGAAAATTTTCCGGGTTTCTCCGCTGGTGCCAATGTTGCCGGTGTTGTTCGGCTCGTTGAGGCATTGGCAGTCACCATTGGAACAGCTTCGTTCACATTATCATTAGTCATTTCTGTAAAAGAATGACACAAACGTTAAAATCACGTAGATTTTAATAGAGTACAAAACCACAAAGGTTTTACTCTCCAGAAACAGTGAGTACAAATACAGAAAATATATTTGATTCCTTAAGCTTGTTAGTATACTGTATTTGTAAAATAATTCTGGAAATATAAATGAACATAAACAGAAATGAACAACGAAATAACAGAAAACCAATTCGAGCCCACTGAATTCACAGTGTTTCCTTAAGGAATTTAATCCCCTCCTAGTACCCAAGGTTATGGATTATTTCCTCCCAGGATAGAACGAATTACACACTGGTGTAGTGGTACTTCAAACCCCAATGTTTCAGCGAACACAAAGTTCGGTAGCAAATCACACTTACTGTTGCTTTGTTTGATGCTAAAAGTATGCAGAAGGAGGAGGAGAAACTCAGAAAATCGTAGTGAAATTCTGAGCAGAATAGTGTTGTATTTATAGCCAAAGTTGGGCCGAAATCTGAAGAGGTGCAACTCTTCAGAATGGCTGTTTATGCAAAACGGCCACAGCTAAATGCATTACATAAATGGTCATTTACTCAATAATAAAGAGGGAAAATTGAAGAGGGTAGTTAATTTTCTGTTACCAAAACAGAAAAATGGATTGGATTTAATATTAATATTCTGTTATTAAAACAAATATTACGACGACGCGCGATGCTTGCCTTCTTCTCAACTCTTTAAGAGCTAGAAGAAGAGAAATTGCTTATATACCCATAAAAACCCTCTTCCTCTTCCAATATGGGACAATGTCCATTTACCAAGGGGAAAACTTAAAATTTCACTCAAAATTTTTATTTCCCTCCCTTTCCCATTCACCATCTTTTAAGTATTTAATATATTAATTAAATATATAAAAAATCCAACACTAATCAAGATTTGGGTCGCATATGGCCATAAAAGGAGGCGCTCCCTACCAGGAGACCTCTGATTAAAAGTGGAGAATCTCATCAATCTCACCACACTTCTTGGTAGTGGTTCTTTAAGATGTTACTCCTATCTTTAAAAAAAACATGTACATTTTAAATTTTAATTTAATTTTTTTAATGATTTTTTGACATTTCTTAAAAGATTTAAAGTTATAATTATCGGCAATAAATATACTTCTTAAGGTTCTTGTACAACTTTATATAAAACCAGCTCTAAATCATAGCAAGGTCGAAATAGAGGATTCTATGTAGATTTTTGGCCGCAAATTTATTAGAATAACAAGGTTGTCCTAGGTAATAAAACACTACAAATGTTAAATAAACAAAGATGAGTAACTGATTGGTGAAGAAAAACTAGTAAGCTTGACTACGTACCTATTTCCTTTCCAAGGAGACTTCTATCCCATAGAGAATTTTAAATTGTCTATATGCGAAGAAATTAAATACCCTTTTTTCCTCTCCCAGCTTGTCTAAATCGATTTTCATTTTTATTTTATATTTAATATGAATCGATATTATATTAATTATAAGTGCATAAATTAAAACATTAATGTCTACTCGTAATGCCACACTCCATTCACTAAATATCTGTATAATTACAGATAATCTTCTCACAAAGTCTCTGTTCACAACAAAATAATAAAAAGATTAAGGAAGAAACACTATAAGAGACTAACGAACGTAATAAGAAGAAGCTTTCTTACTAACATTCCCAACAATACATCAAACTTAGTGGGCGTTTGGACATAAGAATTGTAAAATTCCAAAAAAAAAAAGTGAAAAAAAATTTCATGTGAAAATAGAATTTGAAAAATAGAGTTGTGCTCTGGACTTGAAATAATTTTGGGTTGTTTTTGAAGTTTTGTGAGTGATCTGAGTGAATTTTGAAAAATAACTTTTTGGAGTTTTTCAAATTTTGGAAAAATTCCAAAATTTATCGTCAAATGAAAATTGGAAAATTATGGCCAAACACTGATTTCGGAAAAAAATGAAATTTTTTTGAAAAAAAGTGAGAAAATTCTTATGTCCAAACGGGCTCTTAGTTAAAAACAACGGAAAAGGACCTGATATATCCCTCTACTTTGTTTTATTGTTCAATCCTGTCCCCCGTTATACTTTCCGTCCAAATTTACCCCTGCCGTCCATCAAAGTTCTATATTTGCCCCTATTTTAACGGTCGGGACACGTGGCACATTCTGAATACGGAAAAGGGCCTGATATATCCCTATACTTTATTTTATTGTTCAATCCTATCCCTCGTTATACTTTCCGTCCAAGTTTACCCATGCCCTCCATCAAAGTTCTATATTTGCCCCTATTTTAACGACCGGGACACGTAACATATTGCAGGAGAAAGAACCAGTACAAAAACAAAAAAACTCCAAACCGCCCTAGAACCCATGACCCGCATGCTCGTTTTTCCTCTCTTAATTTTTTTCCAAACTTCTCTTAAATAAAAACTTTTAATCCGTGTAAGAGATTATCTTAGTCTGACAAAGAGATGAGGTTCAAAGACACAATTTCCGGCGCCGGCGTGACTTCGTGAATGGTCTTGAGTATTTGGGCATGTATGAAGTCTTACTATATTTATTTTAGCCGTAGAAATTACTCCCCAGATTCATTAAACTGTTCGAAATTGGACCCAACCTCCTATCGTTGTTTTGAGATTGCCGGAGAAAGAATTCCATCAAGCCCGTCTGAAGTTTCAAATTTTCTGTCACACCTATTTCAATTTTTTCTTAAATCAATGAGATAGAAAGAAAATGGGCGACTTCGAGCAGTTTTGTTTTCAAAGGTGGAGTTTCATTAAGTGATAACAAGAGGAAGAAAAAAATGTAAGGGAGTGAGGAGTAAGAAAATAGAAGTAAAGAAAAAAATGGTGGCAACAAGCAAAAAGATGACAAAACCTTGTGTCTTTGAACCTCATCTCTTTGTCAGACTAAGATAATCTCTTACACGGATTAAAAGTTTTTATTTAAGAGAAGTTCGAAAAAAAATTAAGATAGGAAAAACGAGCATGCGGGTCATGGGTTCTAGGGCGGTTTGGAGTTTTTTTGTTTTTGTACTGATTTTTTCTCCTACAATATGCCACGTGTCCCGGTCGTTAAAATAGGGGCAAATATAGAACTTTGATGGAGGGCATGGGTAAACTTGGACGGAAAGTATAACGAGGGATAGGATCGAACAATAAAATAAAGTATAGGGATATATCAGGCCCTTTTCCGTATTCAGAATGTGTCACGTGTCCCGACCGTTAAAATAGGGGCAAATATAGAACTTTGATGGACGACAGGGCTAAATTTGGACGGAAAGTATAACGAGAGACAGAATTGAACAATAAAACAAAGTAAAGAGATATATCATGCCCTTTTCAAACATTTGCATTAATGATGCCTTCGGCTGACACTAGCAATAGATATTCTGAATTGTGACAGTAGCAAACCCAATACATCTCTTTATGAGAAGTGGATTGGAAGGAACTCTGTTCTAAATAGGGCAAGTTCCAAATTTGGTATAATTACATTCACTACCCGATATACAAAAAATATATAATGATTATATATAAAATATGTATTTTTTGTATTTATTATAAATTAATACGCAAAACACGCACTTTGCCGGCTGTTATTTTTTAGAGCCGCTATGCTGTGTAATTTTCCTTCTAAACATCACTATTATCTAGCTAGTACATTGCAAATATAAAACTGTAAGTTAATGTGGAGTACAATTGCATCCAGTACTAGTTTAAGAAACTAGAATTGAACTAATATAGATATATATTGTTAAGAGACAGTCAACTATATTCGTATAGTTGAAGTTCAAAACAATACATAGAGTCATGGGCTGGATCTCTGAAGCCTTTAGGTTTGCAAAATCAGTTTTTTTTTTTTTTTTTAAACTTTAAAACAAGCGTTTGGACAATTCCTTGCATTTTCGAGATTAGTTGATCGGTTATCAGAGAGAGCCTTGGAGATTACTTTGTATATTGAGCACTCTCTATAATTATTCTTGTATGGGTCGAAATCTGACCAAACAGGAATCTGCGTGAAGAGGAACGGCAAAGTCACTTGGACCGAAGTCGTGTTCGCATAACGCTATAGCGACAAGCACTACTCAGAATGTTTGTACGGTAATTGGTCGTTACAACATTTCAGAAGGTCAACCTGTAACACAGTTAAATGCCCTAGGTACCCTGGCTAATGACTGTTGTGTAAATGAGAATACTTAGTGTATATACTAGGTGAGAGAATAGAGAAAAGGGAGCGGATTCTCACAAATCACACACTTCTTCACTTAGAGGGGATGAGAATAGGAGAATCCATCTCGAAAATGAGAGAAATTCAGAACTTTGCTATTCATCTTTTATAGCCATCACTATGGAATAAATAAAGATACACCCCGTGGTCATTAATGGTGAATTCTTTCTTTATTCTTTATTTTACATTATGGATTAACAATGCCAAGAATGAATGTAAGCACATCATATACATTAGATCTTTTTCCATTATCTTAATGTGATCAAGAACTTAACCTTACCCAACTCTTCTTACTTATCATTCATTAATGCACAGTCAATTATCTTTAGCTAGGATTAACCCCTTATCCATTCATTAAAATCAGTTAAACTAAAAAGGGCTTAACACTTTTTGGTTGAACAATTCTCAATTTCATTGCAACCAAATGAGCACCTAAAATCATAATACAAGTTATTAAAGGAGATCGATAGTTCAACAAGACACAGGAAGAAGATGATAATAATAACCAGTCTACATTTACCGTTGAGACTTCCTCTCTATTTCCCCACGGGAAAGAGGGATGTCAATTAGATTTATACAGCCAAATTTAGCATCCAAACTGAGTTTAAATAAAAGCAAAATGGAACAAAAATCTCAAGACAAATACGGAAGAGAGAGAAATAGAGCTAGGGTGAGAAAAAGATAGTTTATGAAAGAGGTAAACTGCTAAGCAATGTAAGGAAGAGAGGTCATCTTCCATCCATTTCTTCTCATTATCAATAGCATTAGGCAGCAAAAGGCTTACAAGGGAACCTTCAGGCTCTTCTGTTGGCATAATCACCGGCCTCAACATTGTCATCTCTGAAATCTTCACCTGCACCAACTGGGCTATTAGCATCACCAGTTTCAGCTTGGTTACTGGTATCAACATTGCCAAATTGATCATTGCTGCCAAAGCTGCTCGTGAAACTGTTGCTCGCAGCCTCGCCGGTACCATAAGTGTCACCACTGCCTGCAGCAGCAGCACCTAAGTTCTGGTTTTCACTGGCATAGCTGTCACCACTTGGAAAGTTGTTCCCGCCACTTGTCCCAAAGCCAAAGCTGCTTTCTCCGCTTCCATAACTACCGGCAACATTAGCATCACCACCACCTCCGCTGCCGTAATTGCCACCACCACCATAACCACCACCTCCATAATTACTACCACCACCATAACCACCACCTCCATAATTACTACCACCACCATAACCACCAGCTCCATAATTACCACCGCCACCATAACCACCAGCTCCAAATCCTCCACCACCACCTCCTCCGTATCCTCTTGTCCTGTCGTTTGCTATATTTACCCTAATCCTACGACCATCAAGCTCCTGAAAGAAATGCATTAAAACTAGTTGTCATAACCAGCAAACAGAAATGCATGGATGTATACAGGCATGTCCATACAGAACTCTCTCTCCTCCCCCTGAAGACAATTATCATGCCTATTTAAACACACAGGTTTCTCGATAAACACTGATAGATACCAAGAAAGAACATCACTTTAAAGTTATTCGCATCATGTGATACCAAACACAAAGAAAACGGGTTTTTTTCCCCTGGAGCAGCAAAGTGATGAAAATCCAACACACCTGTTGGTCCAAAGCCTGGATAGCAGCGCTGGCATCCTCAGAACTATTGAAAGTAACGAAGCCAAATCCCCTAGATCTTCCAGTTTCGCGATCCACAATTACTCTTGCTGCAACGAGTTGGAAACTTTTTCAGTAATTCACCAAGAAATTAGTGGCCATATGCATGCCTTCCAATATAAATATATACACGTGTTCATAGTAGCTTCAAACAGTAAAAATTGGTGAAGTAATTCTTCCATTAGTCAAAGTGATTCACTTACTAATTCCAATCAGAAATATACTAATGGTCACTCCATCACTAAGGCCCTCCTTTTACTCAAAATTAGTGCTTTTCATCCTTACAGAGCATCTTGAAATTCATTTCGAGGAGCATCCACAAAAAGAGTACTCCCTAATTTGCCGAATATTTTAACATAAAATTATTCAAATTCTACCCTGGCATTCTTTATTATGTGCAAATAACCATCTCTATAATAATGAAAAGGATGCACCAGAATGCAATAGTATGTAACATGTGAAAGCACGCCTGCAGCTGTCCAGCTTTAACTTCAAGCACAATGCCTAACTTCTATAGTCAAAATCAAACAGAGGTCTAAATTAGACAAACCTTCAACAACGTCTCCGTACTTGCTGAAAGCTTGTTTGAGAGCGTCATCATTCGTGTTCCATGAGATTCCTACATTTTCAAACTAGAGGAAGTCAGCAGAAAATAGAAGAAATGTCGCAAATACTGAGCTTAGCGTAACAGATACACGCACCTCCCACAAAAAGTTTTGAAGAAGACATGCATCTAATAAGTTGAAAAATTGAAGGCTTGGATGCAGATATTTCATGATTGATGTGCTGCTTGCTAACAGCCTGCCGAAGAATGTTCCCAGCTTTGGTAAAGAAAGCCATTCCTGAAAAAGGGGCAGAATAACTAGTATCAAGAAATTAATGAAAAAGGTAAAAGTGTGAATCCCATGATTAAGATTTTGATCAGGCAGCATGCTGTTTATCAACTTACCCTATGAGATTAATCTTTCAGTTTGATACTTCATATAACATTACATGTGGCACAGCATTAAGCTACACAAGAACTAGTTTTGATATTCTGAATAGTCAACTACCCCTAGTTCAAGAGGGGTAAAAAACAAAACCAACTGATTATTCCAAGTAACCTTTAGTTGCCTTCGGCCCTTTGGGAGTGCTCATGTGGAGAGGAGAACAAGGAGAAGGGCGTGGAAACAATTTTCCCCAACCATTTCAGGGTACCGTTTCATATTTACATTTTCATATATCACTGCTTCTATGATTCATTCCTTTATAGTTGAAACTGAAAGTAACAAGTAATTGTCAGAGAAATTAGCTAACCCCTTTGAATGTTAGAGATATTACAATTAATTCGTATATAATGCTTAGAGTTGAGAAGTTCATGCCTTGGAATAGGTCGTTTGGATTAATTTAACAATTAAAAAATCACAAACATTTTCCCTTTTCTTGTCAAACAAAAGTATTCCATGCTCTACGATATATTCTGTTTTACTTTCTCTTCCATAAACAGGACTACTAATACCCAAAGAGAGAAACATATACCCACAACTTCGAATTCATTTTCACATGAAAGCAAATAAGAATGCATATTAACTCATAAATATCTGTGTGATAATAAAGAACTAGTGAAAACCACAGAGAATGTAAAAATTAACTTTTGCACCTTTCCTTAAGCATAGAGATTAGGTACAATCATTATAAACTAATCAAAAGTTCCTATTTTTAACATTAAAAACACTGGAAAAAGGGTTTAGGGTTTTAGGGTTTTGATACAGAATATGAAGTGTAAAGATACAGCAAATAGATGTAATAAGAGAAAACAAAAAGAAAATGAACATACGAATTTAAGCTTAGCTTAGCCGGAAAAATAGACGGAGAGGAGAAGCGTCGTGTTTTTGAACTTTCTACTTGGCCGGAGAAGAGACTGACTGCCGTATTTTTGAAATTTAGGGCGGAAGTGATTATTATATAGGGTTGTCAGTATTTGGACTCAGCACGACCCGTTAGGTGGAATTTGGGCCTGCTAGTTTGGACTTTGAAAATCGTAGAAATGACACTACGTAGCCACTCTAAAGTGCTGCTATTTAGGAATTCGCTAATGTATTCTGAATTTTAGTTTTGAGATTTTTATCTTCCTATACCATATATGAAAACTTATTACCCTCAATTTTAAGGTTTGTGTTAATTACATTTCAGCATACCAAATTACCATTTATATACCATAATTCAAATTAGGGATATAATTAAGGGTCCATTTATATTAGGCGCTAATTTAGGACCGCATCTTCCCACATTTACCTTTACCCGTCTCTCCCCCTCCCCCCCCCCTTTTGGAGATGGACAGTAGCATCAATAATCTTCAGATTAGTTCTCATTTACTTCCCCAAAAACCTTAACTTAGCGACCGTATCTTCAGATTAGTTCTTATTTACCAATTCTCTATTTACACGTACAAAACATCAATGTATCGTTATTTTCATTGACCTCTTTTTTTGTTTTTTTTTTGGGCAGTGACTGAAGGTTACTGGTTAACACAGTCGATTGAAACTCGAAGAAGAAGAAGAAGAAGACATATTTCCAGAAATTGTAGATAAATTGTAGAAAAATTAAAAAAGTTGTAGATAAATTGTAGACTGTTTTTTGTAGAAGATTTTGTAGAAGCTTTAGTCGTTTTGGATTTGTGAAAACAGAAAACAATGCATCTACAATCAGAATACAAATAATCTACAATTTATCTACAAGATATCTACGAAATGGATACATTGAATTTTAATATCCCAATTCTCATTTCAATTGTAGCATAATTGGCATTTTCGACATAATTGTAGAAGATTTGTAGAAGTTTTTGTCTTCCCAATCTACAATTTATCTACAATTCTACAATTTAACTACAGTTTATCTACAATTCCTGGAAATATGTCGTCTTCTCCTTCATCTTCGAGTTTCAATCTGAAATTCAGTCAAAACCAAGTCTAATCTTCACCAAAACCCCTCAAAATTGAGATATAAACTCCTAAACATATTCCGAATTATTACAACAACACCCAATCCAAACAAATAATGATTTTTGAAAACCCAAATTTGAATTCAAAGCTTTCAAGCTTTTTAATGGCTATCAATGGTGAAAAATATATGGAAGAACAGATGAAGAACAGAAATCTCCTTTCCGTTTCAATATTCTTCTCCTAAATCTGTTCAGAATATTCACGCCAAATCTGTTCAGAATATTCTTCTCCTAAAATTTAGCTCGCATAAATAGGAAGATACAACCGCTATTAATTAGCTTTTAATGATTGGTACAAAAACTGTAGAAATAATATGGACTGGACGGGTAATTTAGGAATTATGCACATTTTTTGTAATAAGATTTCATATATGGTATAGATAAGAAAAAATCCCTTTAGTTTTTTAGTTCAATTTTTCGGGTCATAAATGACCTGAATTATCCTAAAGTTAATATTTTAGTTTAAATTTTTAGAACAAGATTAAATACTGACTAATCCCTAAATAGCAGCTCCAAGAATAATTGTCAGTACTTCTCCCTTTGAAATTTGCAACTTTTGTATCCTATGGAACCCAATTTTCTGGAATTTTTGTACAAATAGCCGCCGAGTTTACTGCTTGTTTTTTCTAGTCGTTAATATAAATTATACACTAATTTTATACGTTATACATGAATTATATACATATATATCAGTAATTTCTAGTTTAAGTTGTTGACTGAGCGGCTATTTAGGTTAGTCCTTCTATTATATAATCTTGATATCAGCCCTTATTTTTTTTATCCTTAACCAAAAAAATTTATTTTTCAATTATTTTGAAACTCTTAATTAAATTTAATGTTAGTCTCCTATTATTTTACTCTAATTTCCAAAATATATTTATAAGAAAATAGAAGAAAACAATTATAAGTTGAAAAGTTAGAAAAAGTTGGAGAATTAAGGTTAATATTGTAATACTCCGTAAATTTTTGTGATTCTTTTTGAACTATAATTTTCTTGTCGCGCGATTTAATCATATGAAATTATTGGAGATAGTGAAATTCATGCGAATAATGTTTGTGAATAGGCAGAAGTGCGTTCGAGTTGTTAAAAAGGACCCGAGTTATTGTCTGAATATTTTTTCTTTTAAAGTGTATACTACTAGAGAAGATAATGATTGTTTAGTTTACAAATGGTTGGATAGTTGTATTTTTTTTTTTTTTTGGAATTAATATTTATATATTAAAGGATATGTAAAAGGTCTCTTGAATTAGATAAGTGGCTAGTGGACTAATTTATAAATGGTGCATATTGATGGGTAATACAGTAATTGTTAATAATAAATAATGGTGAAGTGGGATAGGCCCATATCTTTCTTGCTGAGTACGTGTTGAAGACCTAGGGCATAAAATAAATAAGAGAAATAAGGCCTTAGTTCTTTAAGAGATTAAGTGCTCGTTTGGATTGTCTTATTTTAAGTGCTTTTAAGGCAAAATAACTTTTAAGTCATTTTGTAGTGTTTGGATAGAGTAAAAAAGTGCTTTTAAGCACTTATTTTTAAGCTAAAATGACAAAAACAAGCCAAAAGTCAAAAGCTAGAATTCCTAACTTATGGCTTAAAAGCTATTTTGACTTTAAAACCACTTAAATTAAGCTCATCCAAACGGGCTCTATAGCACACATAGAGGAATACTTGCCGGAAGAGGATGCCTGATTTTGATCAACGAAAAAGCTAAGAAAAGAAGGCAAAGAAAACAAACTAGGGACGCTTGGCTTTGCTCAGATTGAGGCCATTAGAGCCCGTTTGATTGGTGTTCTAGAAGTCACAAAGTTGGGAAACTCTTTGTTAGCGAGGCAAGTGAGACTTTAAACTTTGATACTTGCTTTTCTAAAATCCGTTTTGAAAGTATATTTCTCTTTGCTTGGTCCATGTGTCCGGACAAGCGTGCGCTCGGTATAATTGGTGGTCTTAGACCAGCCGTAAATATATTATTTTATGAAAAATAAAAAAAATAAAAAATATTTTATAAGTTGTTTGATGGCGTGATACGGCTGCTAATATTGAGTATGATACTTTGATACGGTTGTTGATCACGCCCAACTCTAGTCCTAAAAAGGATAAGCGGTTGCTACAAATATAATCCGATCTAAAAGTCCGGAGTCGAATCCCACAGAGAACTAAGGCTTAGCTATATCTGTTTAATATCACTAAGAAGACAAGTTTGAACAATTTTCTAAATTGTAAAGATTGAGATTTATATTTCTAACTAATTAACTAGCAAATACTACAAAACGGTAAAATTATCAACTAACGAGACAAAGAGTTGGAGACTAAATTAAGGAGGTCTAGAGTTATGATTTTCCCAATTGTCGGAATCCTTCTATCTATGTTCCCTACAATTTTGCCAATGTATTCTCTACTGATCGTGAGCACTTTAGGTGCCGTAATTCTCTCTCGAGCAACCACAACAATTTACTAGACATTCTCTCGAACTACACTAGTTGGCTTTATCGAACCGCTCATTATGACCACGTCAAGGCTTTGTTATTTCTAAACCTGCATTTAAACCCGCTGTATTGAATTCTCACATACGTTAGGAGTGACGTTGTTCAACAACCACCTAAATATGTATCCTTTCTCAAGCAACAAATAATAAATAGGCACAATCAATCGATGGCCGTTCAATCAACAACAATAAACACGTAGTTGAACAAGTAGAGAAATCCAACGGCTCAATTATATAAAAACATAACAAGAATTTATCCTACAAAAGGTTCCATCAAAACCTTAGATAACAAATTAGCAATTTATAATAGTATGTAAAACTAAAATACTAAAAATGATAACCAACAATGAAAAATAGGAAGAGGAAGGAAAAACTCGTAGAAGAATTTCCCGCCTTGCTCCTATTGTGTCTCTGCCTCCTTAGGTCGAATCTGTGTCAAAAATTGGTCTCCTCCCCCAAAAATACCGTTTTCCATGTATATACCAAGTAGGGTCGGGCCCAAACTATTATACCTTCTCCTACGAGAAGAAGGACAATTTTTTCAGGTCTGGACGCCGCGGTCGCGGTCAACCGCGGTACGAACGCGGTATATGGCAAGTATACTGCCTCAGCCCGCCTCAGGTCCGCGGTCGCGGTTTCGACCGTATTTTTCACCCTGTTCCGTTTGGAATTTGGAAAAACGTAAAAGATAGAAGTTGTAGCCCTTTGAGTTAGATTTTCAACCATATATTTTGCAGCCCAAATGGAGTTCTGAGCAAAAAGTTATGTGCATTTTACTAGACAGTGCGTAATATACCTACTTGATTCTTTGTTTTGTTGCTCTATCATCCGCTGATCCCCGAATACGATCCCGGCTTAATTCCTTGGGGTTTTACTCAGAATTAAAAGCTCCAAATCACTTGAATTCATTCCATAACATCTACATAGCTCGGTATCACCCCTACAAGGCATAAAACACACAATTAGTGCAAGACACTAGCGATTAAAGCTCAAACTCAATTAAAGTGCAGTAAATTTGAGTGTAATAAGCGACTAAAATAAGTAACTATAGCCTATCATCAACACCCCACACTTAAACCATTGCTCGTGCTCGAGCAATCAAACTACACTTTATATAGACACGACCTTTTTAAACAATTCTCCTAACTCATCACACCAAGAGTATTTAAAATACACTAAGCACAAAAGCGTAACATCTTTACCTCAAGATTTGACTCACAAGTACCACGCATTATTCACAACTCACCCACTTACTCTAACATAAAGGCCACTGACATTACTTTTCCTTCATGAATCAAGTACCCTCACACAACAAAAGAGAGTAGTTCCACACAATAAAATTTAAGAACACTTAGGAACTCAAGATAGAAAGAATTCACCCACTCTCAGAAATAATATTCATATGCCACAAAAGATGCACCATAAGCTTGCCCGTAGTGTACTACTCCACTAATCGAGCTCACTCAATCTAGTATCAATTAGGACTTTATTTGGTTGTAATGTAGGCTACGGGACGGGTAGGATACATTTAGATATAAGAGTGACTACACCTCCCTAAGCACTTTAATACATATACTTTAACATTCAAACCCAATACTTATGTCAAACCAAAACTCCACCTTCACATCAATGTATATTACCCCATTCTTCTTTAAGCACACTTATATCAAGAGCCACCACTTATCAAGGAATTTTTTTTCACAACAATCCAACTATTCTTTTTCTTTTTTTCTTTTTTTTTTTCCAATTCAAGTGGCTCTTACTTTTTTTCAAAACTGTGCACCTTTCTCCTTATTTCATTAGTTCCACTCAAAAGCCAAACCAACCACCCCACACTTTAACTTTTACACAATTCCTAATAATTCAAGTGCTCATGAGAGGTTAAAAGGTTCAAATAAATGATTAATTCAAACAAATGGGTAAGGCTTGTAATGTGGTTGCCAAAGAAACAAGATTACAGGATCAAAGGGGTTAACTACGATACATAACAATTAGGTGGGTAAAATATACATATCTGGCTCAACAAAGAAACGTCTATATCACTTCCAAAGACTGGACAAAACTACTATTTCGCTTTGCAAACACACAGGGCAAGTTCTAGGCATCAAATGCAATGCACAGAATATAACAAATCCTTACACACACATGGCACATAACTCACTCAGGATTGGTTTCATCAAGACGCTCTAGTCAAAGCAGTTAAGCAAATTTAAGATCATAAAATTTAAGGTACTTATACAAGAGTAAAAAATGGAGCCTAAGCGTCACAACCAAAGTACTCACTATTCTCAAGGCATAACGAAGTCAAGAGATATTGCTTCAATTCAAAACACAACACAATGGCTCCTACTCCCAAAAAAAACTAACTACACCCGGTTCAAACAAAACCCTTGGAAAAGAACCACGGCACAAAGAAAAACCAAGGGGGAATTATTACACTACCTACAAAGAAAATCTTTTTATTTTATTTTTTCTAGACTTAAATCCCTCAAGAAAATTGTCTAATAGATCCATCGTCGGGAAAAGTCCAAACTTTTTTTTGCGTTTTTCTAAGAAAATAAAAAAAAATATTCAATTAAACTAACACAACTAAAATAGCATAGAAAGTCATCCAGACAATCTCCTCACCCACACTTAAAATTGTGCATTGTCCCCAATGCACACCATAACTAATAAAAGGGTAAAAGAGACTCCCTGGTAGGCCAAAGGCCGAAGCACTAACAACTCATGGGGTACTCAGACTTCTCCCAAGCTTGGTCCTTCGTGCGGGTACCTCACACTTAGTTCCAACCATTTGATTTATTGTTGCATCCTTCCAATAGCTTTACTTTCCATGTTCCTAGAAAATAAAAAAATCTACACTACAAACATAATACAATTAGAGAAATAAAAAAATAAAATAAAAGAAAGCAATAAAGCTGGTTGCCTCCCAACAAGCGCTTGATTTAACGTCGCGGCACGACGTGAATCACTTTCTGCCTCCACCTTGAGCTTATGAATTGAACCCCAAGTTTTGCTTCAAGCTTATGATTATGCTCTTCGGGCGGTACAAATTCTTGCCAGCCAAAAATTAGATATAATCTTATGCACTTTTTGGCTCTCGACCGAGGAGTGTCACCTTGCCTAGACGGCCTTGAGAAATCCAAAATATAAGGCTCATCTACCTCTTCCTTGGACTCCTTTTTATGCTCATAAGGGTGAATTTCCATTTCACCGTCTGAACATAATGTAGAGAAGTGTTTGGAATGAGGTCCAACGCGCTCAAATACATGAACTTCATGATTTTTGACCTCCTTAACACCAATCACACTAGAGTCAACTAAATTTGTATCTTCAAGGTCCTTGGTTGACTCTAGTATTACTTCTTCAACATCGACATCCTCAAATTCTAGTTGGTTAGATTGTTGGATTTCTACTCTGATATCCTCCATTTGCACCTCAATTTCAACATATAATTCATGCTCTTTTTGGCTACTATCCACAATATTGGCTTGTTGAGCATTAAATACCTCAACTAGTTGACTCACTTGTGCCTCCAGGTTGCGAATAGCAGCATCTTGCCTTTGTATGTGCAGTTGTTTCTCATCATTTTGTTCCACAAGGCACCTTAGCATATCCTTAATCTCTTTCAGGTCATCATCCCTGGGTTCTTTGTTCCTATTAACTTCACAAGAGAACCATCAAAGTAAGGGGTTGAGGAAAGATAAGAAATATAAGCACAACCATGAAAGTGACCATCTTGTCCACCACACATATTACATACATTCCACACATAAGATTGAGTTGGTGCACATTCGGGAATATTTTGATAATTTTGCCATGGGTGGTTTTCTTCACAATATGCATAAGGAGGATTAAAAGCAGAATTACCAACATCAAAATTTTCATAATTCCAGGATGCCATGTTTCTCAATTAACAAGTAAAACAAAAATAAAAAAAATCAAATACAACAAAACAAAAATAAAAGTTCAAACTTGTAACCTAGCAATATGTACACCTACAGCTATACCGTTAGTTCCCCGGCAACGGCGCCAAAATTTGATCACGCCCAACTCTAGTCCTAAAAAGGATAAGCGGTCGCTGCAAATATAATCCGATCTAAAAGTCCGGAGTCGAATCCCACAGAGAACTAAGGCTTAGCTATATCTGTTTAATATCACTAAGAAGACAAGTTTGAACAATTTTCTAAATTATAAAGATTGAGATTTATATTTCTAACTAATTAACTAGCAAATACTACAAAACGGTAAAATTATCAACTAACGAGACAAAGAGTTGGAGACTAAATTAAGGAGGTTTAGAGTTATGATTTTCCCAATTGTCGGAATCCTTCTATCTATGTTCCCTACAATTTTGCCAATGTATTCTCTACTGATCGTGAGCACTTTAGGTGCCGTAATTCTCTCTCGAGCAACCACAATAATTTACTAGACATATTCTCTCGAACTACGCTAGTTGGCTTTATCGAACCGCTCATTATGACCACGTCAAGGCTTTGTTATTTCTAAACCTGCCTTTAAACCCGCTGTATTGAATTCTCACATACGTTAGGAGTGATGTTGTTCAACAACTACCTAAATATGTATCCTTTCTCAAGCAATACATAATAAATAGGCACAGTCAATCGACGGCCATTCAATCAATAACAATAAACACGTAGTTGAACAAGTAGAGAAATCCAACGGCTCAATTATATAAAAACATAACAAGAATTTATCCTACAAAAGGTTCCATCAAAATCCTAGATAACAAATTAGCGATTCATAATAGTATGTAAAACTACAATACTAAAAATTATTACCAACAATAAAAAATAGGAAGAGGAAGGAAAAACTCGTAGAAGAATTCCCCGCCTTGCTCCTATTGTGTCTCTGCCTCCTTAGGTCGAATCTGTGTCAAAGATTGGTCTCCTCCCCCAAAAATACCGTTTTTCCATGTATATATACCAAGTAGGGTCGGGCCCAAACTATTATACCTTCTCCTACGCGAAGAAGGACAATTTTTTCAGGTCTAGACGCCGCGGTCGCGGTCAACCGCGGTATGAACGCGGTATATGGCAAGTATACTGCCTCAGCCCGCCTCAGGTCCGCGGTCGCGGTTTCTACCGCGTTTTTCACCCTGTTCTGTTTGGATTTGGAAAAATGAAAAAGATGTAATTTGTAGCCCTTTGAGTTAGCTTTCCAACCATACATTGTGCAGCCCAAATGGAGGTTTGAGCAAAAAGTTATGTTCATTTTACTAGACAGTGCACAATATGCCTACTCGATTCTTCGTTTTGTTGCTCTATCATCCGCTGATCCCCGAATACGATCCCGGCTTAATTCCTTGGGCTTTTACTCAGACCTTAAAGCTCCAAATCACTTGAATTCATTCCATAACATCTACATAGCTCGGTATCACCCCTACAAGGCATAAAACACATAATTAGTGCAAGACACTAGCGATTAAAGCTCAAACTCAATTAAAGTGCAGTAAATTTGAGTGTAATAAGCGACTAAAATAATTAACTATAGCCTATCATCAGCTGTGAGCCATGATGTTGAGATTGAAACTTTGATACAGTTGTGAGCCATGATGTTGAGTTTGATACAGCCGTGAGCTATAGTGTTGAGTTTGATACGGATGTGAGCCATGATATTGGGGCATTGTGTATGCCTTAGTACATCACCCGAGCATTGTGTATGCTTCTTGATATATTTGGACATTGTGTATGTCGTCGTGATAGATTTGGGGCATTGTGTATGCCACCGTGATAGATTTAGGACATTGTGTATGTCGCCGTGATAGATTTGGGTATTATGTAAGCCTTTATATATCACTCGAGCATTGTGTATACTTCTTGATATATTTGGGGCATTGTGTATGTAGCCGTGATGAATTTGGGGCATTGTGTATGTCGCCGTAATATATTTGAGACATTGTGTATGCCGCCGTGATATATTTGGGCATTGTGTATGCCGCCGTGATAGATTTGGGCATTGTGTATGCCGCCGTGATAGATTCGGAGCATTTTGTATGCCGTGATAAATAATAATGGTTCCACAAGTCCTTCCATATTTACAAATAAGTACACTCTCTAGAAGCTAGAATCTTCTAGGGACTTTCCTAGCAAATCCACAGGTTTCTAGTGTCTTCCTAGAAAAACCTCTATATTTCTCTAGAGCCTTCTCATAAGTGCTAATTTATTTCATATGTAAGCTTCCATATGGCATTAATATATGCCAAATAGAACCTACGTGGCATGATGATGTGGCGTGTCATGACACTCTCCCCTACCCAATTTTGTGCCGCCCTCGGCACAAAGCATCGACACGTACACGCGCACTTCGCCTTGGCGTCGCCTGAAATCTTTGTCCATTAGCCGTGATGCCCTATGAAGCGGTTCGCCTTCCCATGTTACAAGGTACTGGTCACCTTTATTTTTGCCCCGTTTGTACTTTGGACGGCTAGCAATGATGGCCTCGATCCTCCGCCCATCGGATGCCCCTCCTTGCTCTTGGCTTGAATCTTCCCATGATTCAACCAAGTCTAGCAGCTTCTCAAGCATCGGGTCCATGCTTCTACTCCCTAATTGGCTGCCCTCTGTGGTCCAGCCTTACTGGAAAACTTGAACCCTCTGCTTGGTGCATCGTTTGAGTTTGATAGCATGCCATCACTTTGTAATACGTCATCCTCTTCAACTATGTCCGTCCAACTGTTCTTACTGCCACCATGGTCCATTTGCATGGTGCCAAGATAGGCTTTGGAATCCCCTACTTTCGGCTTAGATTCCAAGCGCATCCCTCCAGTGCAGGCGGTTCCCCTGTGTCATCCTTATGTGCTTGAGCAAAGTTCCCTATTATTGCTGCAAGCTTCCCCAACTCTAGGTATTCACTTGCCCAATGTGATCCTTTACAAAAGTAGTACCCTCCCTTAGGCACGTACTCGCTACCATTTTCTGAGCCCTTGTCATTTCTCTTGGACCCCTGTTCGTTATGGGATGGCCCTTTGCCATCGCCCTTCTATATCTCGACTGTGCCTTTCCCATTGTCCTTGTCATGATCTCCCCCACCCCTCTCGGTGTTGCCTTCTTTGGACTTGGCAGGCTCCATCTTGAAGTCAACAAGTGACTCGGCTACTCCCATGGCCTCGTTCACGTTGGCTACTTGATGTCTTCTTAACTTCCGCTTTGCCCAATTTTGCAACCCATCCATGAAGTAGAAGAGGGAATCTTCCTCAGACAATGACGAGATTTGCAGCATTAAGGTAGTGAACTCGCGCACATACTCCCGAATTGTGGCCTCTGTCGGAGCTCCCTTAGCTTTCGCTAGTCTGCCACCTAGCATGCGTCCCGTGCACCGCCATACTGCTTTTGCTTAGGGACCTTCACGTTGATCCCTATTGCAAGTACCAAGACATTGGTAATTCCGGCCATGGTTCCCTTACAAAACTCCCTGCTAGCAATCTCTTGTATTCTTTCAAACATTCCTTAGTCATAACCTTTGCTCTGATAGCACGTTGTCACGTCCTTAGTCTTGAACTAAGTACACGTGTGGAACTTGACAACTCGCTCACGATCATGCAAAACTTGCCCACGATTTTGCTATGCCAAGTCAGCCTTAATATACTCAAGATCGTTAAGGGATGTTAGAATACAGGAGAATTGCCAAAAGAAGCTTTGTATTAGAGAGAACTTTATTTATTTGCTTGGTGAGTTTATAAATGAATGCCCCCTATTTATACTAATCACCTAGGGGCTAGTGTGTAAATAATAATGGTTCCACAAGTTCTTCCATATTTACAAATAGGTACACTCTCTAGAATCTTCTATATAGCTAGAATCTTCTAGGGACTTTCCTAGCAAATAGGTTTCTAGAGTCCTCCTAGGAAAACCTCTATATTTCTCTAGAACCTTCTCACAAGTGCTACTCTATTTTATATGTAAGCTTCCACATGGCATTAATATGTGTCAAATGGCACATACGTGACATGATGATATGGCGGGTCATGACATAAAGCTCTAAATAGCCAATTTACTTTAGGCTGCTTCTTCGATTGTTCAATTTCTAGATCTGTGAGTTGTTGGGTTGTTGCTACATATTTGTCAACCCTCCGCAACGCGCTACGTAGTTGTTTTTTTATCTATAATGATAACAACAGTTTAATTTTTTTTTGAACATATGCATTTTAACATATATGAGTATACGTTTGTACACATACACATGAAATAAAATTAGACACGCACTGTGAATATCATACAGAACTTGATTTTTATTATAATATATAACATCTTACCTGTGCAGCTCAATTCGTTTATTGGATGGTTGATATGTTGATCACCCTTACTGGAAGAAGTAGTGAATTTTCCTTTATCACCTATTAGATTAGTTTTGGAAAGCCACAAGATTATATATTTTATGAAGCCTATCTGTGTATTCATAAACAATAATGGAGAATGCATATCATAAAAAAAAATTAAACAATTGTATTTCACCACAAACACCAATGGAGTTATTATGGTTGCATACCAGCATTTTGTAATGGTAGTCTAGTGAGTAAGTAATCTAACTACATATTAATATATCGCCTCTAATCTAATGCTAAGTTATATTATGTAGGAGGATCTTTCAGGATTTGGTCAGTCATAGATAGCATCCAAGCGAATTCAAAGGATGTGTGGAAAGGTACCCCTACCTCTTGTAGTTCTTGCCTTAACATTATAAAGTTCATTTCAACATAATTATATTTACAACCTATAATTGAAGCAATCACCATGGCAATCACTGAATATATGCACATATAAAAAGAAACAAACATCTATGGAAGAAGTACAAGCATGGAGAAAATAAGCTTTGCTACAGAGACTAAAATTCATCCACAAAAAAAAGACTAAGAAAAACAGAAAAAATAATAGGACATCCCAAGCTTATAAGACCTAAGATTCTTGGTGAAGATCCAAAATATATCAACCTTTCTATCGGAAATGCTCTCTGTTTTGCACTATTTATACTGTTCAAGTGTTTAATGAATACTTTGCATGGACTTTTATCTCTTAAATTCATCTTGAGGTTAGGAAGATAGAAAAAATAGCCATTGAGTTCTCTAACATCAGTAAATGAATTAACCGTCTCTGTTCTTATTTCTGATGACTACAAACTCTTGATATTTGTTGGAGTGTTCATTAGAATGTAACTTCACATTTTTATAAAGAAAAAGTATATAGGAGTTGTGTATGATTGAAGGACAAAACTGTTACTCATTTTAGTGTACTCACCATTAGACGTACCTCGAAGTTGCTTTTCCAGTTTGTCTTGGTTTCCAGCAGTCAAATTTAATGTTGATGATGATGCATTTCTACTCATCTTCCGAAGAGCGTATGCAGTTTTTATAACGACCCGGCCGATCATTTTGAGCAATTACACTTTGCTCGGTTGTTTGAGGGCATGAGTAGCTCCATAGGAAGTATATGACTTATGTGAATCGTCGGTTTTGGTTTTCAATTTATTCGAAATTCATTTGGAAGAATGATTCTCATGTAGAAGCTTTTAATTTGAAATGTTTAACAGAGTTTTGACTTTTTAGAATTTGACCTCGGATTGGATTTCTGATGGTTCCGTTAGCTTCGTTGGATGATTTTGGACTTAGGAGCACGTCCGAATTGTAATTTGGAGGTCCGTAGTAAAATTTGGCTTGAAATAGCGAACATTGGAATTTTGGAAAGTTTGGTCGGGAGTGGACTTTTTGATATCAGGGTCAGTTTCCAATTCCGAAAGTTGGAGCAGGTCCATAATGTCAAATGTGACTTGTCTACAAAATTTAAGGTCAATCGGACATGATTTGATAGGTTTCGGCATCGGTTGTGGAAGTTTGAAGTTTCAAGTTTATTGATTTCGAATTGAGGTGTGATTCGTCGTTTCGATGTTGTTATGCGTGTTTTGAGGCCTCAAGTAGGTCCGTGTTATGATATGAGACTTTTTGGTATGTTCGAATAGGGTCCCGAAGGGCTCGGGTGAGTTTCGGATAGGTTTGGGTTGTGTTGCGCTCGTTTTTTATGTTTCGACGTCGTTTTTCAGGCATAAATGGTACTACATTAAGCAAATGAGCTCCGATTTATGTTTTTATTGAAGTATTAGATCCGTATCATAATTACGGAGCTATAGCAAAAAAGAATCGTCGAATTTGGACATCATATGAGGATTTTATGGTCATTTTACTAAGAATTGGGTTGCTAGATTTTCATATTAATTATGAAATTGTCACTGAATTCGTATTTAAAAATCTGCACTATTTTCAAATATTGAAACCAACATATCTCCTCCAATATAAGGTCAAATGGAGTGATTCAAGAGCCTAACTTGACTAAAATTTCACAAGGAATCCATTGGAAGCATCAAAAGTGAGTTTCGAGATAGTTTGCCACGAGAATCGAGGTAGAATATGTAACGATCCGACCGGTCATTTTGAGCTCTAGCACGTCGTTCAGTAGTTTGAGGCCATGAGCAGCTTCACTTCAGGTATTATGACTTGTACGCATGGTCGGAATTGAATTTCGGGAAGTTCGGGGTTGATTTGGAAAGAGAATTCTCATTTCGGAAGCTTTGAGTTGAAAGAATTAACTAAGATTGGATTTTTGAGTAAATGACCTCAGAATCGGGATGCGAAGGTTCCTGCAGGTTTGTATGATGATTTCGGACTTGAGCGTATGTCCGGATCGGGTTTTGGAAGACCCGGGAACGTTTCAGCACCTATTGTGAAAGTTAGCATTTTTGGAAGAATTTCATAAGGTTGAGATGAAGTGCATTTCAGTGTTATTAATGTCCGTTTGGGATTTCGAGTCTGGGAATAACTCCGTATGGTGATTTTGGTGTTGGGAGCGCGGTCGGAAGTGAATTCGGAGGTTCGTGGGTCATTTTGGAATCATTTGGCTGAAGATAGAAAATTGAAGGTTTTTGAGAAGTTCGACCGGGAGTGGACTTTTTGATATCGGGGTCGGATTCCGATTCCAAAAGTTAGAGTAGGTCCGTAATGTCAAATATGACTTATGTGCAAAATTTGAGGTCAATCGGACGTGATTTGATAGGTTTCGGCATCGAGTATAGAAGTTTGAAGTTCTAAGTTCATTACGCTTGAATCGGGTTTGCGATTCGTGATTTCGATGTTGTTTAAGGTGATTTCAAGGCTCGAATAAGTTCGAATGAGGTATTAGGACTGGTTGGTAGGTTTGGTTGAGGTCCTGGGGGCCTCGGGCGTGTTTCGGATGCTCAACGGGTCGATTCTTGCCTTGTGAGGATTGCTGGTTTTCTGGTGTGAGTGCAGCAGGTTTTTACTCTATGCGATTGCGTGAGTGGTTCTGCGATCGCATAGTGCAAGATTTGGAGGCAGCTGGTATTGGCTTATGCGATCGCAGGGGTGTATGTGCGATCGCGTAGAGGAAGAAATTGGAGGCTGCTAGTTTTGGCTTATGCGATCGCAAGGGTGTGTTTGCGATCGCATTGTGCAAGAATTTGAAGGCCCTGGGATTGGCTTATGCGATCACGGAGCATTGTTTGAGATCACATAGAAGGGTCGCCTGGGCAGTGAAATGTTTTAAAACGGGTTTTGGCTCATTTTTTATCTCACATCTTTCATGGGAGCCGATTTTGGAGCAATTTTGGAGTGCCATTTTCATCACCAAGCATGAGGTAAGTGATTTCTACTAGTTTTGAGTAAATACAAGGTTTATATATGGATTTAGACAAGGAAATTTTGTAGAAATTTGGGGATTTTGAGGAAGACCTAGGAATTTGATATTCTTGAATTTTTACCACGATTTTGGGCATGAAATTGAGAGCAAATTATAAATTAGGGTTCGTGAGATTATGGGTAAACTTTATCTTCGAAAATTTTGGAATCCGGGCACGTGGGCCCGAGGGCAATTTTGTCAACTTTTCGATCGGGGTTAAGAATTGTTATAAATTGGATTGTAATGAGTAATTGAACATATATTAATGGATTTGCATAATTATTGGATAGTTTTGGAGCATTTAGCATCGATTCGAGTCTTCGGAAGGGCGTGGAATGCCGGTTATGGATCTTCGGAGCGAGGTGAGTCTCCTTTCTAACCTTGTAAGGGGGAATTGTCCCCATAGGTGAATTAATCGAACATATGTGTTGCTATTTGTGGGGGCTACGTATGTACGAGGTGACGGGAGCCCGTGCGTAGCTACTATTAGCCTATGTCCGGGTAGTCTAGGACCCAAAGCATGCTTACTTGTAATAATTGTAACTTTATTGATGGTTTAATTTGCTTAAATCATATCGAAGTGGAAAACAATTTTCTAAAAGAGTTAAACTTCATTTTCTTGACTTGTAAAAGAGAAATGTACACCTCCTTGAACCATTATTTCCTAGATGAAGTCTTGATTGACTGTTTGAATATGTGTTTCTATGTGTACCTGCGTCGTATGTATTCACGAGCAGGGTGATTGTTTATTTTTATTTGACCGCGTCGCATGTATGATTCGCGACCGGGGTAATAGATGCATCTATGGTTCGCGCCATTCGACCCTCTGGCAGTGCACATTTTGAATATTGTTGGATCGGGTCGTACGACCTCACATGAGTTGCGCATGCTTGTATTGCTTGCCTTGAAATTTATTGGAGTTGATATTGTCACTCCCTGACTTGAGAATAGACGGATAATTGATGAAAACGAAATTTGGAAAGTTTCCCTTTGAATAAAGGAATTGATTACTTGTTTCATTCTGTTGAATTATAACCGTGCTTTATAAAGATCCTGGAATTTATTATATTAATTGTGTATCATTATCGGACCACTAGTAAGTGTCGAAGTCGACCTCTCGTCTCTACTTCTTCGAGGTTAGGCGGGATACTTACTGAGTAGATGTTGTTTTCGTACTCATGCTACACTTGCTGTGCTTTTTTGTTTCACAGGCACATGCATCTCTAGAGGCCTAGTGGGCGTAGCGGCATGGTTGATACAGAGACTTAGGTGAGCTGTACTTCTCGAGACGACCCGCAGCCAGCAGAGTCTCCTTCAGATTTTCATATTTACTTTCTGTCCTATTTGTATTCCGGGCAGTTGTTGTATTAAATTGTATCCTAGAGATAACTCATGTACTTGTGACACCGGGTTCTGGGATGGTTATGAGATTGTGCAATATTAAATTTGCTAAAGACTTCATCTTATTTCAGGGAAATTTCATTATTTACTGTTTAATGTATAAAAGGAATGATTTCAATAAGTCCTAAAACGAGAATTTAATTAAACTTTTTGGTGTCTGCTTGCCTGACGGCGTGTCCGGCGCCATCACGACCCTTAGTGGATTTTGGGTCGTGACTGAATAGCTGGCAGAAAAATATATAAAACAAAGGTTTGTTCATTTGGTCATATTTTGAGTTGGGGAGCTCGGATTTGGGCGATTTTGGAGGCGATTTTCACCATATGTATTGGGGTAAGTGTTATTTACTCAATTTTTGGTTATATTTCATGAATCCATCTTTGTTTTTGGCATTTGATTGATGATTTCAAAGTGAAACTTGGGGATTTCAGCCTAAAGTTTCATAAAGTGATTTTTTAAGTTTTGAACATCGACTCGGAGTCGGAATTGGATGAAACTAGTATGGTTGGACTCATAATTGAATGGGTTGTCGAATTTGGTGAGTTTTGTCGGGTTCCGAAATGCGGGCCCGGGTTGGGCTTTATGGTCGATTTTGGACTTTTGATTAAAGATTCGACCTTTTTCAATTGGGATTGGTTGCTTTAGCATTGTTTGATGTATTTGAGTTGTTTTTGGTTAGTTTCGAGCCGTTTGGAGGTCAGAACGTGCGACATGGCATTTTTGGAGCATCGCTTATCTTGCTCAGTAATGGAATTGGCTTGTTTGAGGTAAGTAATGATTGTAAATCTAGTCCTGAGGGTATGAAACTCCGGATTTCACATTTGCTTTACTATTTTGAGGTACGCCCATGCTAGGTGACGGGCGTGTGGGCGTGCACCGTTGGGGATTGTGACTTGGTCTGTCCCGTAGCAACTATAAAGTTGCGTATTCGACTTAAATTATATGATACTTTTATGTGTTTTAGAAAGAATTTAAATTGGGCTGAATGCCATTTTTGGGCCTTGTGCCAGAGCTGTTTGGACCCTTAGGGATTTTTTCTTATTATCCTCTCAGTGTTTTTGATTTAAGATCTATATTCAGTCAAGCTATGTTAACTGATTTCATAACTCAGTCTTTATTACTCTGTTTTGATGCATAAAATGATATTTTTGAGCTGAGCACCATGTTTTGCTGATAGCCCGAGTGGCGTGAGAGGTTTCTGACGGAGTGAGGTCGAGGGCCTGTGTTGTGAGGATATTATGGGATCGGGCTGTACGCCGTAGCATGTTGTTATTGATTCATAATTTTTTTAAGGCCGCAGGCCTGATTGATTTGACCGTAGTCGGAACAGTGTGAAGACGGACTCGGAATAGAATTCCGATGATTCCGTTAGCTTCGTTGGGTGATTTCGGGCTTAGGGGCGTGATCGGATTGCATTTTGGAGGTCTGTAACTAATTTAGGTTTGAAATGCCGAAAGTTGGATTTTTGAAGCTTCTGGCTCGATAGTGAGATTTTGATCCGAGGGTCAAAATGGAATTCTGGAAGTTGGAGTAGCTCCATAGTGCTGAATGTGATGTGTGTGCAAAATTTTAGGTCATTCGGACGAGGTTTGATAGACTGTTTGATCGAAAGCGTAAATTTTGAGTTTTTGAAGTTCCTGGGCTTCAATTCGATGTTAAATTGGTGTTTCGATGTTGTTTTAGGTGTTTTAAGGATTGGTATAAGTTTGGGCAGTGGTATTAGACTTGTTTGTATTTTTGATTGAGGTCCCGGGGGCCTCGGGTGAGTTTCCGGTGCTTGACGGAAGTTGAATTTGGACTTAGGAAGATTTTTGCATTGCTGAACCTGTCATATCCGCACCTACGTGCGTGGGGCTGCAGCGGCGCCGCAGAAGCGGCTATTGGACCGCAAAAGCGGAAATTTGGTCCAGCTCCAGGAGTCGCAGGTGCGAGAAGGTTAACGCACCTGCGAGACCGCAGGTGCGGAAAATGTGTCGCAGAAGCGAAAAATTGATTTAAGTGAGAAGTCACAGGTGCGACCTTGGCTCCGCAGAAGCGAGACTGCAGGTGCGGTCACAGGACCGCAGATGCTGTTTTACTGGGCAGAAAAGGGGCAGAACCGAGGGTTTTGTTCAAAACATGGAAAAATCAAATTTGGAGCTCGGGGTAGGGCGATTTTGTGAGGTGTTTGAAGAGAAGATCATTGGGTAACGATTCCTTGTTCCTTTCTAGTTATATTGCATTAATCTTATCTTAGTTTTGTCATTTAAATTCGGATTTGGAGATGAAAATTGAGAAAAATGGGAAGAAAGTTCTTAGACCTAGAATTTGAATTTTGATGGGGAATTTGACCTTGGATTTGGATAATTTTGGTATGCATGAACTCGTGAGAGTATGAGGATTCTGAAAATATAATTCTATCCGATTCCGAGACGTGGGCCCGAGGGGCATTTTGGTCATTTCACCTAAAATTAGCTTAGAATTTATTTGTAGAATTAGTTACTTGAAGTATTATTTACATTATGAAATTGAATTGAATAGATTTGGTGCATTTGGAGTCGAATACTCGTGGCAAGAACGTGGTTTCGGGTTGATTTTGAGCTGGTTCGAGGTAAGTGACTTGCCTAACCTTGTGTGGGGGACCTTCCCCTTAGGATTTGGTATATTTGTTAATTGAAATGCCTTGTACGTAAGGTGACGAGTGCGTACTTGTGCTAATTATTGAAAAATCCGGTTTCCATTAAGTACTTAGAATTGTGTTTTCCTTTCCTGTTTACACTACTTGCAAGTTAAGCCTGTTGTTAGCTTAGGGAAGCATGCCTATTTGATTTAACTGCTTATTTGTTCTACTGTCCTATTTGAATTATGTGCAGCATGCTAGGTTTGAAATACCTGCTTTACCTTGGTGTGAAATTTGATTGAATTGAGTATTCTTCTTGTTGCTGCTGTGTATTTACTTTGGGACTACGGGACGGTATCGCTGGAGATCCCCCTGTATGTTTACTTTGGGACTACGGATTTGTATTCCGGGAGATCCCCCTGCACTTTTACATTGGAACTACGGGATTACACCCGGTAGATTTTCCCAGTATTGAGTATTTATATTTGGGACTACGGATGTGGTATTCCGGTAGATCCCCGCGCATTTATGAGTTGGACTACGGGACTGCACCCAGGAGATCCACTGGATATTATATTTGGGGACTACAGGACGGTATCCTGGGAGATCCCCCGGTTATTACCTTTGCGTTGAGCTGTATTTGTTTACCGTGGTTACATGTTTCTGTTTCAGTTGTCGTTATCCTTTATATCCTGTGTTATTCTTACTGCTGTACTCATTTATACTGCTATGTTCTACACTGTCGAACTTTATATTTTATTTAATCTCAGTAGGGCCCTGACCTTCCTCGTCACTACCCGACCGAGGTTAGGCTTGGCAATTACTGAGTACCACTGTGGTGTACTCATGCCTTTCCTGCGCATGTTTTTCATGTGCAGATCCAGGTACCTCTACTCAGACTTACCATCCTTGAGGCGAGGCGATCTTTCGGAGACTTCGAGGTATATCTGCCGCGTCCGTAGACCGAAGAATCTCTCTCCATTCTCTCTTGTAGTTACAGCCCTTTTGTATTTACTTTGTTTTAGACATTCTGGAGTTAGAGCACTATGTAGTATCCTTAGCTTGTGATCATGAGATTCCGGGTTTTGGGAAAAGTATTTGTTTTCGAGAGTTGAGATTGTGTATGCCGAGCGACACTATTAAACACTGTTTTATTCACTATTTCGGGTTTTATCTATTTTTCTCCCACAATTTGCTTTATTTTTCCGCATTATTAGGCTTACCTAGTCGTACGGACTAGGTGCCGTAACGATGGTTCACGGAGGGCGAACCGGGGTCATGACAGGCTGTATATGAGAGACTGTGAGGTTTGCCTGAGGGGCTGTTTACGATTCATGTTTGCCCGAAGGGGCTGTTCACGAGTGATGTTCACCGGGGGGCTGTTCTTGATTTATGTTGCCCGAGGGGCTGCATACGAGTGAGTTTTGCCTGAGGGGCTGTTTATGTTTTCATCATTTTTACTCACTGTTTCATCACTTCGTTGAAAACTGTTGAAAGATGTTTTAAATGGTTTTACTGAAACTGGATTTAAATGAACTGAGTTGATTCAAAACGCTGATTTTAAAAGCCTGCTATATTTTACTGAGATTTCATGATATGAACTGTATATGTTTTATTGCTCATCACTACTGCTCAGCCTATGTTTACTTTTATTACTTACTGAGTTGGCGTACTCACATTACTCCTTGCACCTTGTGTGCAAATCCAGGTATTTCTGAACCCGATAGCAGGTGTTGATTACTCAGTGGCAGGTCCATCGGAGTTAGTAAGGTAGCTGCCCGACGATCGCATCCCTGCTTTCTGCCTCCTTACCCTCCCTTAGTTGTATTCAGTTATTTACAGGCTATGTTAGTCTTGATGTTGTCAGACGGTTGTAGTAGATGCTCATGACTAGTGACACCCCGATGTCGGGCTTCTTTCCGCGTTGTTGTTTTGATTTAAACTTCTTATGCAGGTTTATTGTTAAATAGCTTTGGTTTTGTCTTAAAAATGAAAATATTGATTGATTTTGGTAGTGTGTCGGCTTGCCTAGTACCACGTTAGGCGCCATCATGACAGGGTTAGTTTTGGGTCGTGACAGTTTTTCCTCTATCTATGGAGAGAAAGTTAAGTAATTAATTTGGAAATAATTGGCAATTTTTAAAGTGACAAAAATTATTAGTGATTATTTCTGTGTTTACCTGTAGGCATATAAAATTTGTACGAATTAAATTCATAGATTAATTTGGACTAATTTTAAAGTCAAGATATATTGGTCCAAATAAATATATGGGCTAATATAATTGAATTAATTATATAAGTCCAATATATATGGATTAAATAAATAAGTCTTAATCCATTGGGCTAGCCCATTTAATTTGGCTAAAGTGATGAGCCCACTTTACTAAGCCCAAGATGTCATCTTCCTAGAGGCCCAATTTGGTGCCACGTGTCAAATGATGTGGCGCGCCAAGTCAAACGGAAGAGCCAATAGGATCATGCCACATGTCAAAATGACAAGGCATGCCAAGTCACACTAAAAGGCCAATGAAATCGCGCCACGTGTACAAGTGACATGTTCTGGCCAATCAAATGCGGCCATGTCACACTTTAATTTGATTGGTCGGAAAGAGTTTGTTCTTATCACAACTCCTCCCTTCCACAACTATAAATAGGGGTCTTCATAACTCAGAAAGGAGACCAGAAGTTATAACAAGAAGCAAGAAAGAGCTCGTGGATCAAACACTGCAAATTCCTCTACAAGTTTCAAGCTTCAAGCAATTAAGTTCAAGTTCAAGAAATCAAGTTCAAGCTCAAGAACGAAGAACAAATTGAGGTCAAGTTCAAGCGATCAAGCTCAAGAACAAGATCATCGTTCGTGGCAACAAACATAGATTCAATATCAAGCTCAAAGGCCCTTGAATTTATATTAGAAAGTAGAATCAGAGGAATCATAGAGATTGTACACTCAAATATTCAAAATCAAATACTACGATTGTTGCGATTTTTTCGGTCTTGATTTTATTTTCTCGTCCGCAATTTATTGTCTACAAATTCTGGAACGCCCAGTGGGACAATCTCTACCTCTCATCTCAACTTTTCAATCACCAAAGTCCAAGAACATTGAAATGGCTTCAAAGAAAATCAACTCCGGTTCAACTTCCACCAAGGCTGCTTATTCCAGGTTCTATGCTGATGTGGAAAGCATCCTCGATGTCACCTTCGGAAGCTTCGGACCAGTTACGAGGAGCAAAGCAAGCTCTTTAGGACAACAAGCACCCCAAGTGCCGTCCGCATCAACCCCTGTTTTCGGATCTTCATCCTCAAAAGGAGCAAGATCTGCCACAAACGCATCTGAAGGAGGAAGCGATGTTGCTGAAAGAAAACTCTTGCTCTGCTTGACCTCTCCGGCTCCAAGCACTCTGCTGTGAAGGAAGATGATGATGCTTCAAGTGATGGATCCTCCCCACTTACACCACATAGCGTGGGCCAATCAAGGATCAATCTGTGTGAAAATCCATGCTACTCTCCGTCATCCACGACAATCATGCAAGCCATGGTGACAAACACTTCATCCATGGAGGAGCAGTTGGCAAATTGACAGAAGCAATCGTTGGCTTGACCAAATGCATGCAAAATCAAGAGGCTAGAATTGACAAGCTAACATATAGGGTGGGAATCTTGATGGAAGAAGAATCTACCCATGCACCCGGCAAGCTCCCAGAAGTTCTAGAGAGTGACTCTCCCCCAAGACAAGCAGTATCCACTAAGGCTATCCCTGTCTCATCTGAAGGGATGATTCCAATCGATCAACTGAAGGAGTTCATCGAAGGAACCATTAAGAACAAATATGAAGTTGCTGCCAAATCCTCCCTTACATATGCAAAGCCATACACTGCAAGGGTCGATATGTTGAAGATGCCTGCTGGCTATCAACCTCCGAAGTTTCAACAGTTTGATGGTAAAGGTAACCCGAAGCAACATGTTGCGCACTTCGTGGAGACGTGCAACAATGCTGGGACTTATGGAGATTACCTCATCAAGCAGTTTGTCCGCTCGCTAAAAGGAAATGCTTTTGACTGGTACACGGACCTCGAGGCTGGATCTATCTATAGCTGGGATCAACTAGAGCAAGAGTTCCTCAATCGCTTTTATAGCACAAGACGCACAGTGAGTATGATAGAGCTTACACATACTCGTCAACGAAAGGGGGAACCAGTTATTGACTTTATCAATCGTTGGAGGAATGCAAGCCTCAACTGCAAAGACAAGCTTAGTGAAACTTCAGGCATAGAAATGTGCATCCAAGGCATGCATTGGGGATTGCGCTATATCTTGCAAGGTATCAAGCCTAGCACATTTGAAGAACTTGCAACTCGTGCCCATGATATGGAATTGAGCATGGCCTCCGCTGGAAATGAAAGGCTGCCCATCTATGAACCTCGCAAAGCAAATGACAAAAGAGAAGTCAGGAAGTGGGGCAAGTTCGTACCCAAGTCTGAAAGCAAAGAAGCTATGAATGTCAATACGTCACCTATGAAGTTCACGACGAAGGTGAGCAAGAAGAAGAGTATGAAATCCACTTCTTTTCAAGACAAGCCAAGTGGAAAGTTGACTCTAAAAGAGATGCAGGAGAAAGAGTACCCATTCCTGGATTCTGATGTGCCAGCCATTTTCGAAGAACTCCTCGAGTTAAATCTCATCGAGCTTCCGGAGATGAAGCGACCAAATGAAGCTGGGAAAACAAATGACCCAAACTACTGCAAATATCACCGACTTGTAAGCCACCCTCTGGAGAAGTGCTTTGTCTTCAAGGATAAAGTCATGGACTTGGCTCGCGAAAGAAGATTTTTCTTTAAGATGAGAAAGCAAGCGCAAACCAAGTCTCTATCACCTTTGGCTCATTCAGTCCGGATGACTTATGTGGTTTTAAAGAAAGTAAAGATGAAGAATTACTGGAGAGCGACAAAGCTGAAGTCAATCAACTTGATGATGATGAAGGTTGGACATTGGTGACTCGTTGTAGGCACCACAAAAGGAGCCCACGAAAAGAATCAATAGAACAACCAACAATGAAGATGATGGTAAAAAGACCAACGAAAAAGAATCCAGTTAGGCATTTGAAGAAAGCAAAAGTGGAGATGCACCATTCTCAAAAGCAACGAAATCCATTGACCTTGGAGGAGTTTTTACCAAGTT
>NW_017675471.1:66190-66497 GCF_001879085.1 Nicotiana attenuata | reverse complement strand
GGGTAGTTATTTTTTTTTATATTTTCGTTTTCTAATATAGCTAATTATAATATATTTATATTTATTAATTCAAAAGGAGTAACTAATTAATTCAAAATTTTAAAAAGTTTTTTTAGTTAAAAAGGTAGTTTATTTTGTCTTAGCAATGACACTTGGCTTTTTGTGATTATGCCACATGGCTTTTTGTGATTATGGTAGTTTTTTTTTATTTTATATTTTCGTTTTTTAATATAGCTAATTATAATATATTTATATTTATTAATTCAAAAAGAGTAACTAATTAATTCAAAATTTAAAAAAGTTTTTT
>NW_017675471.1:12406-66165 GCF_001879085.1 Nicotiana attenuata | reverse complement strand
TCTACTTTTTAACCAAAAAAGCCTTTTTTAAAATTGAATTAAATAGTTTACTCTTTTTGAATTAGATAAATATAAATATATTATAATCTAAGCTATATTAAAAAACGACAATATAAATAAAAAAAACTACCAAATCACAAACAGCCAAGTGGCTAATCACAAAAAGCAAGTGTCATTGTTAAGACAAAATAAACTACCTTTTTAACTAAAAAAACTTTTTCAAATTTTGAATTAATTAGTTACCTTTTTTTGAATTAATAATATAAAATAATTATAATTAGCTATATTAAAAATAAAAAACGATATAAAAAAATAACTACCACATCAAATTGGGGAGTAGTTGTATATGTTGCGCTGGTTTCAAAAGTTTTTTAAAATAAAAAAAATGAAAAATAAAATAAAAATTAATTAGCTACAATAAAAAAATTGCAAAATTAATTTTCTTATGCCTTTTTAACCAAAAAACTTTTTTAAAATTTGAATTAATTAGTTACTCTTTTTGAAATTAATAAATATTACGAATATATATAATTGCTTATATTAAAAACGAAAATATAAATAAAAAAAACTACATAATTCACAAAAAGCCAATGGCATAATCACAAAAAGCCCAAGTGTCATTTGTTCAGACAATAATAAACTACCTTTTTAACTAAAAAAACTTTTTAAAAATTTGAATTAATTAGTACTCTTTTGGAATTAATAAATATAAATATATTATATTAGCTATATTAAAAACGAAAATATATAAAAATAATAACTACCCCATTTCAATTGGGGAGTAGTTATAGTTTGTTTTCAAAGTTATTTTTAGAAATAAAAGAAAAATGAAAGAATAATTAAAAAACTAAAGTTAGCTGACAATAAAAAATCAAAAAATTAATGTATTGTGCTACCTTTTTACCAAAAACTTTTTTAAAATTCGAATTAATTAGTTTACTCTTTTTGAATTAATAAATATAAATATTATAATTAGCTTATATTAAAAAAACGAAATATAATAAAATAAAACTACCCATAATCCACACAAAAGCCAAGTGCAATAATCACAGAAAGCCAAGTGTCATTGTTATAGACAAAATAACTACCTTTTTAACTAAAAAACTTTTTAAAATTTGGAATTAATTAGTTACTCTTTTTGAATAATAAATTAATATATTATAATTAGCTATATTAAAAAACGAAATATAAAAAAAATAACTAACCCATTCAATTGGGGAGTAGTTTATAGTTGGTGTTTCAAAGTTATTTTGAAAATAAAAAAAATGAAAAATTAATATAAAAACTAAATTAGTACAATAAAAAAATGCAAAAATTAATTATTGTCTTAAACCTTTTTAACTCAAAAACTTTTTTAAAATTTGAATTAATTTAAGTTTACTCTTTTGATTAATAAATATAAATTATATTATAATTAGCTATATTAAAAAACGAAAATATAAATAAAAAAAACTAATTATCACAAGCCATGCATAATCACAAAAAGCCAAGTTCATTTATAGACAAAATAAACTATCCCTTTTTAACTAAAAAACCTTTTTTAAAATTTGAATTAATTAGTTACTGCTTTTGGAATTAATAAAATATTAAATATATTAATAATTAGCTATATATAAAAAACGAAATATAAAAAAATAACTACCCATTCAAATTGGGTGAGTAGTTTATAGTTGGTGTTTTCAAATTAGATTTGAAATAAAAAAAATGAAAAAAATAAAAATTAAATTAGTACATAAAAAAAATGCAAAAATTAATATATTGTCTACCTTTTAACCAAAAACTTTTTTAAAATTGAATTAATTAGTTACTCTTTTTGATCTAATAAATATAAATATATTAATAATTAGCTATATTAAAAAACGAAAATATAAATTAAAAAAAACTACCATAATCACAAAAAGCCAAGTGGCATAATCAAAAAAGCCAAGTGTCATTGTTAAGACAAAATAAACTACCTTTTAACTAAAAACTTTTTAAAATTTTGAATAATTAGTTACTATCTTTAGAATTAATAAATATAAATATATTATAATTAGCTATATTAAAAAACGAAAAATATAAAAAAATAACTATCAAATTCAAATTGGGGAGTAGCTTATAGTTGGTGTTTCAAAGTTATTTTTAAAATAAAAAAATGAAAAAATATAAATAAAAATCAAATAGCTACAATAAAAAAATGCAAAAAATTATTATTGTCTTAGCTTTTTAACCAAAAACTTTAAATTTAACTAATTAGTTACTCTTTTTGAATTAATAAATATAATATATTATAATTAGCTATAAGAAAAAACGAAAATATTAAAAAAAAAATAAAAAAATATAAAAAAAAAACTACCCAATAATCACAAAAGCCAAGTGCATAATCACAAAAAGCCAACTGTCATTGTTAAGACAAAATAAACTACCTTTTTAACTAAAAAACTTTTTTAAAATTTTGAATTAATTAGTTACTCTTTTTGAATTAATAAATATAATATTATTATAATTAGCTATATTAAAACACGAAAATATAAAAAAATAACTACCCATTCAAATTGGGGAGTAGGTTATAGTTGGTGTTTCAATGTTTATTTTAAAATAAAAAAATGAAAAATAAAAAAATTGAAATTAGCTGCAATAAAAAAAATGCAAAAAATTAATTATTGTTCTAACCTTTTTAACCAAAAAACTTTATTAAATTTTTGAATTAGTTAGTTACTCTTTTTGAATTAATAAATATAAATATATTATATAGTTACTATATAAAAAAAAAATAAAAAAAAAAAAAAAAAAAAACTACCCATAATCATAAAAAGCCAAGTGGCATAATCACAAAAGCCAAGTGTCATTGTTAAGATAAATTAAACTACCTTTTTAACTAAAAACTTTTTAAAATTTTTGAATTAATTAGTTACTCTTTTTGAATTAATAAATATAAAATATATTATAATTAGCTATATTAAGAACACCGTAATAAAAAAATAACTACCCATTCAAATTGGGGAGTAGGTTATAGTTGGTGTTTCAATGTTATTTTAAAATAAAAAAAAGAAAAATAAATAAAAAATTAATTAGCTACAATAAAAAAATGCAAAAAATTAATTTTGTCTAACCTTTTTAACCAAAACTTTATTAAATTTGTTTTAGTTAGTTACTCCTTTTTGAATTAATAAATACAAATATATTATAATTAGCTATATAAGAAACGAAAATAAAAAAAAAAAAAAAAAAAGCTACCCATAATAATAAAAGCTCCATTGGCATAATCACAAAAGCCAAAGTGTCATTATAAGACAAAGTAAACCTTAACCTTTTTATTAATCTAAAAAAACTTTTTAATTTGAATTAAATTAGTTACTCTTTTTGTAATTAATAAATAAAATATATTATATAAGCTAATATAAAAAACGATAAATATAAATAAAAAAAAACTACACTAATCAACAAAAAGCCATGTGGCGACATAATCCACAAAAAGCAAGTTCATTGCTAGACGAAAATGAAAACTACCTTTTTAACATAAATAACAACTTTTTTAAATAATTTTGATAATTAGTTACTTCCGTTGAGAATTACTGCTTGAATAGTATAAGATATAAATTATATAATTAGCGTATATAGAAACACGAGAGACATATAAAAAAAAAGTAACTAACCATATCCAAGATTGGGGAAGTAGTTTAAATAGTTTGTGTTTCAAAGTTATTTTAAAATAAAAATAAATAAAGAGATAATAGAATATTAAATTAGCTACAATAGAAAAAATGCAGAAAAATTTAATCTCATTCAGTCTTCTCCTTTTTTAAACACAAAAAAACTTTTTTATATTTTTTAATTAATTGTTACTCTTTTTGAGTTAATAAATATAGATATATATAAATTAGAGCTATATTTAAAAAAATGAAAATATAAAAAAGAAAAAAAAAAAAAAGAAACTACCGCCTATTTAAATTGTGGAGTTAGTGTTATAGTTTGTGTTTCAAAGTTATTTTTAAAATGAGTAAAAATGAAAAATAATAAAAAATTAAAGTTAGCTAAAATAGAAAAACGCCAAAAAAATTAATTAAAAAAAACCTACCTAATTCAAGTTGTGGGAAAGTTTTCAATTTATCGAGTTTTAAAATTATTTTAAAAGTAAAAAACTTTAAAATAAGATGAAGAAAATTGCCACATCAATTTGGCGTATGGTTTTCAATTTGGAGTTTTAAAATTATTTAAACATAAAAAAGTAAGAAATAATAAATAAAAATTGCCAATTATTAAATTTAGAGAAGTGGATTTCTTTTCTGAATAAGTAGTAGTCCTCTCTCTCTCTCTCTTTCTAATATATATATATATATATATACTATATAATATATATAATATATATATAATATATATATTATATATATATATAAACAGTAAAGAAAAATATAATGTTGTAATTTGTAAGCATCAATCGATTCAAGCATTTGGAATAATCTTCATATTTTAAATGACTAACTAAGTAAATAAATGACTAAAAGTTATGGGGAGCATTGTAAATGCCTATTTAAAACTACTTTGCCGCTTTAAATTTTAGGCAATTTAAAAGGGTTTATCTTGGCAAGAAAATATATCTGATAAGGGTAACATCGAAAGACTTTTTTTGAAGCGCGTGCTTTTCCCATTGGTAAATTGATTTTAACTCTCGAAAAAATCCGAAAAATTTATAAACCAAATTCATTGTGATTAAGCCCAAGTGAACAAACTATTATAAAGCCACTAGGCAATTTAAGCATAATTTGTTTATTACCTAATGACTTAATTTAAAATAAAATATTTTTTTTCAAATGCACGAATGAAAAGAAATGAATATGTTTTGTAAAGATTTAACAAAAATAAGATGTCCTGTCGTATCTTAATTAATCAAGATTTAAAAAAAATTACATTAAAGATAAAACAAAACGCCCTACTATCTTGAATTACATTTATAAAATAAAGAAGAGGTATTAATAAAAATACGATAAATTTAAAAACATTAATATGAACAAGTAGAAATACACACAATTAAAAAGTTAGAGAAAAAAAATAATAAAATAAATAATTTTCAATGTAGAAATATTTGGAAGGTAGAGACTTATAATTTAATTTTTGAGAAGAGAAAGTATTAATCTAAAGAATAACGAATAAACTTTGCATTGGTGGTTAAGCTAAGTTGGACAAAACTATATAAAACTACTTGGCAATTTAGGATAATATTAATACTAATACTTAATTTTGAAATTAATTTTTTTTTTTGAATTAAATGAAAAGAAAGTGAATTATTTTTGTAGTAATATATTGTCTGTCTTATCTTAATTAAATTAAATTTTAAAAAAAACAAATAATTACAAAGATAAAAATCAACATCTATTTGTTAATTAATATATAAGATAATAATATGAGGTATATAGAAATATGATAATATTTATACATAAATAGGAACAATAGAAAATAAAAGAATAAAGTAAATAAAATTTTACTAACAAGAAAAAAAAATATTTTTACTTATAATGGAAGTAAACAGATAAGAATAATATTAATTTTAAGTGATAATGGACAAGAAACATATGGTAAACTTTAAGAGATTATGAGAAATTTCTGCTTTCTTGATTAACATATTTTATAATGGTTATAATTATAACTTGTAAATCTGAAAAATTATTATTTTAAAGTTATTACACATAATCAAATAGACTTCAAATTACAATGTTTTATTTCCGCGCATCGCGCGGGTATAAACTAGTATATATATTAAATGCAAAGAAATTTGCCTCTCATTTATCAAGTGGCAAGTTACTTAAGAATGTCCAATTGACACTATTACCAAAGTGACACATGGCAACTTATTTATTAAGACTATTGTTATTAAACAAAATGCAAGTGTGATTTTGGGGACATTGAACCGCCTCAGATGCGGGTATACCCATTATGTGACGGTTGACCCTCAAGTCCTTGCATCTGATTTGGGAAAAATCTTAAACCTAATGCTAGCCGAAAAATTTTGTTCCGCAATTTGGTGGGTACTGCCCATTTTCTTTTCGCTTCCTGTTAATTTCAGAAAGCGTTAAACCTAACGCCTGAAAAATTTGTTCCGCGGCCAATTTTTGTGGGTATGTCCACCATTTTTCGTTTCCTGTAATTTCAAAAATCTTAAACCTAAACCCGAAAAATCTGTTCCGTAATTTTGTTGGGAATTTGGATACAGAGGGAGAAGAGGAGACATTCAATATGTGAAATTAGTCAGATCGCGAGGAGACATTCAATGTGAAGATATTTTTGCGGATGCTCGTGTTATTCCTCAATCTTTTTCGGCATCGTCGCCAATTCTGGAGATGTTCTTTGTTGTTTAAGAGACGACGCCATCTACGCCAGGTATTTTCGGTAAAACAACTAATTCGGTTCATATGCCTCTATTTACGGATCTTTTAATGGAAATTTAAGTTTTCCATACAAAAATTATATATACCGGATGCAGTAGATATATAATAAATATATATATATAAATATTATATATATTATATAATATATATATATATATATAATATATATATATATATAAATTATAATATATCATATACGGATATTCTGATCCCAAAACGAAAGACAATCCCTCTTTATAAAGTTTCTCGAAGAAAGAAATATGCGGCATTTAACTATATTTGCAAGTATATCGAGTAATCTAGATGAATTGGAATTGAAGGTAACAAATATGTGAGATTGTGGCACGTTTTACAGGACCGGCATACAAATCCAGCATCAACTCCGTCTCCTTGAATTAATTATTCAAGACGAAAAGGTCCCATTTTTTTTAGTTGCATTATTTTTTTACAAAAATGAAGTTTGAGCTAAAACACTGTAACAACTGATACTATATTGTCTGACTTGATATTATTTAGATTGTTTTGAATTCTGGCGATTCGTATTCCATCGCGACTCCGTTGGCGGTCACTTATAGCGTATGTTCAACCAAAGATAAAAATTTGGGTTTGTACGTTATTGAAGGAACTTTGTGGTTGGACGCAATTAATACAACTTAAATAAACTGCGACATAAATTGAAGGTGGCATTTACTGGGCATAAGACCATTTGTAGAGGAAGCAATAATGAGTCAATCTTTTTGGTTGATACTAATTCTCACGAGCTTAAAACCTTATGAGTATCTGTTGATAGAACAAAATTGATGTTGAGGAAAGTGAGACTCTTCGGTAACAGTATTCTTCAAGGTTCGGCATGTTCTTTTATTTTAATGTCTTAGTCAAAGCTTTCTCATGGAATTATTTTTTTGAATTAATTATAGATGTCATTGGAGAGTGATTGTAAGTTATGGTGAGGTAGAAATTCTCATAACCAAGGTGGATACAAACCAGCAATTAATGATGAATGTGTGAGTCTGAATCATCGAGAGTAGATTGCGTCTATGAATTTTACTTTGTTATAATATTTGAAACATGAATTACTTATCGTTGTCTGATTAACGTTGTTATATATTAATTAAATGATTGACTATATCGTTGTCTAATTAAGTTTTTATGTAAATTACACAGAAGGAATAAATCTCCGGCAGACATTTTTGGGGAGAATTCGTTGACCAATATCTTGCCCACATTACAGGGATCACCCCATCAGCCGGTTCCAATAATTGTTATGCCAGTTGATAAAAGCTCACAATTTTCATGGTATTTCTATTGTCTTGAGTGACTATGGATACATTTTTTTATGTTTAATTTTTTGGTGTCAGAAACTAAAGTTAATATTATAGATATTCTGTGCGTAATACTGGCATGCCTCAAACTCTGGATTAACCCGGCTCTTCCTCAAGCTATTGATTTTTTAAGTCCAGGTTTAGTTATTTCATATTTCAATAAATTAAGTTTATGTGGATATCTACAACAAATAACTTGTTAATGGTTAAAACTAATACACAGCTTGGCGTTAAATACAGAATGGCAAGTGTAAATGAAGCTAACTCTGCCAGGAACACTCTAATAATCCTTCTCAGGCGTAGTTATTCCCTGTTTCTGATTGAGTTGGCTTACTGAAAATGTGAAGTTTAAAACTAGATTAAGCGAATTGGTTCCGAGTGCATGGAGGTGACTAATCTATTTGACTCCTTTAGTATTTACTAACGTTATGTTGTGTAATGTATATGACACTGTTATGTTATTAAAAAATACTATTTGTTTTCTAAAATGTCGCACTATATATAGTTGTTTTGGAATACTTTGTTACGTAAGTTTAGATGAGCATTTCAACAATCCTGAAACTTTCACTAATAAAAAGAAGAAGTTAGCAGCACCTCAGCAAACGCAGCAGGCATGGTTACGGTAGGGAAATTTAGCAAGACAGCAAGGCGCGGAAATACACTTTCTTTAGCTGTTGTTGGGTAATATACATCTGAAATCTTCTCCCTTAAGACCGTTAGAGCCCAAGCATCAGCTATTGGTGCAGTGGTTGCAATGTCTTTTCCTCTTGTTTCTTCGATGATTACAGTAGGAAGGAACATGCGTACAACTAAACTGTGGCTCTCACAATCCTAAATGCTTCTGTTCATGTGATATTTCCCCTTAATGCATCTGAATGCTTATACAGATTTGAACTATTGAAGGTATCATTTAATGGAACTAATCTTAATATCCTATGCTTATGTTACTTATATTTTTTTGGTTCTTGGGACATAAAATAGGAAATTTTCACGCTTTATGCTCTTGGCATTATATTATAGATTCCAACAATCAAATTTTGCTTACATAACTTGACTTGTCTTTCCAGGCAAGTGACATATGGTTTAGATTGTTTGCGACCTGTAGTGAATCTTCCTACTTGAAAAAGATAATGGTCCATATTTGGGGTGCAAGAGATCTCGAGAAGGTTGACAAAATTGGAAGTAATTTCATGCAAAGAAATGTGATCTGCCTTATAGTTCTGAGCCACTCATAGGTTTGATAAGCTTTCACGTATTTTGCAAAAGAAATAGAACTAAAGATTGAAGTTACAAAATAAGGACCAATTTAACTATAGTAAATATTAAATGACTAACGTTTCAGTTTCTTATCTAAAACGTTATTGTCAGGTAAACAAGCTTCGAGTGCAAGGTGATGGTACACTGGCTATCATTTGTTGTTTTGAAGGATCATGAAGAACAAAGTCTCATTGGGAAGTCTACTAGGACTTGAAGTTAGGAAATGAATTTTCAAATATGAGGCGTATTATTTATTCTATAGATTTCTATTTTTAGATTGTGTACCTCACGGAAATTTTTTCTCAAAATAAAAGGTACGAAAGGTAAATACTTCTTCACAAGTTGTGGGAATTTCTAGTAGAAGTGAAATTTATTTGTCTATAGGACAGAGGGCGGTCGTAAGTGTTAGAGTCTTTTGCACTAGGATTGAAAAAGCTGAATAGTGCTTGCGTTCTCAAATAAGCTAACTATGGAGGAGTGGATATAGGGAGGACAGTAACTGGGAAATGATAAACGGGCGGAGACGTAGTGGAAAACTTCTAAACATGTGAAGAACCACCATAGATTAAGTATTTTTCTGGTGCACATTTCCATCATATGTGAGTCATATCACAATGACCGCCAATGTAACTTCTAAAGAGTCTTGAAAATTGGTGATTGTGTCCACTTAATGCATTGAAACTAAATTAACTGTATTAAAGAATGTCTACAATTTTATGTATTTTTGATCAACCAGGTGAATGATCTATCAAAAAAGAGAATAAAAGTAACACTAGAATAATCTTGGGAAAATTAAAACTGATTTACTGTCGCCTAAACACACGGATCATGAATCCTCTCGGTGCATGCACAACACGCTCGTAACGCTAGCACGTGCGTCACCACCCAACCCATCTCAAATACATAGTTTACCCAGAGGAATAATATCCCCAAGTCCATTTTAGATATGTATTTACCTCGAACAAGCCAATCAAATACTGACAAGGCCAAACATACTCTAGAAATGTCATGACCCACGTGATCGCGGACTCCGAACGGTTGAAACTAGCGAAAATGAAGCCCTAGATATAACTCTCCTCCTCTCTCTCTCTCTCTGTGTGTAGTTGATAGTCCTTGATATGTGTGTGTGTACATACATACAGTATTAGCTTCAGAAAAGCAGTTAAAGAAAATGTGATCATAATGAATGTTTATTTGAGTTAATGAAGCGAATTAAGTGATGGGTAGGGAGTTTTGTTAGTTGAAATTTCAATCCTACTTATGTTTGGGAACCTACTTCTGATACAATTTTTTGTAGAGACCATCAAGTATTCAATAAATGGAAAAAATAAGAATCAATCACTCATCCTTTCTAAGCAACAACAGCTCAATTAGGAACATGGGTAAAGAGGTAAAAAGTTTAGGCACCATCATTCAAGTCATCTTTGAATGTATTGAAGACCATGTGAAATTTTTAGATCTGAGATAGCTACCTTTATAAGATTCAGCATCCTTTACCAGACTTTCAGAAGCAAATGATAAGATAAACAAGCCAAAGAAAAAAAAGGATTGCATAAATGTTCAGATCTATTAATTAATGGCGAAAAAATCATGAACAAGTCTGCGCAGATATTTCCATAACATTATCAGTTCTCAGTAGCAGACTTTCCCTTATGATACATTCCAGTGCCAATGTCCTTTCGTATGTTGAATGAAGATATACACCGTAAGAATTTATAGGAACATAGTTCATATGCACGCCAATTTAGAAAATGTGTCTATATTGTATTTCAAGATAAGCTAAGCACTTATCCTTTCCATTAAATAAAAAATAGAACACAAGCGAGAATTTATCAAAGATGATTTAAATGCTGAATTTGCGGTTTCCCCAGTTTATAAGTGCGAAAGAAGATGGAGACTGGCGGTTGGTATGAACAAGATTGCATTAAGTAGTTAGGAGGTGTTCAAAATCGAGCCGAAAAATCACCCACAAATTCATCCAGGATGCAACTATATGTTCCTATACTGCGGCTTACATTGAGATTGCTGAATTTTCTCTAGCTAAAGCAATTCATGTTGTTCATTATTTTTAGTGGATGATGTAAATTTTTATGTTCCTAGATGGAGATTGCAACCAATATGTTTGGATGCTGTGGACTTTTTGTCCTTAATCAAGTTTGTTTGCCTTTTCTAACAAATTGCAGAAATATTCCTTGCTATGATAAGTTTCGTTTATAAATAATCCGCCGCATCGGCGGGTCCTAATACAGTATACCTTATTAAAAGGAGACCGGAATAAAGTCCCTCTCCTGTAAGCCAAGTGGGCAGTCCTAAGAAAAAGCCACAATGGCATAAGTAGTATTATAATTAGTTATGGATTATTATTATTTTATATATCTAGTAACATTTATAGTAAGTCAATAATGAACAAAAATAAAAGAAAATGCCCATTCTAAGTTTGGAGAGTAGTTTCGAGTGTGGAGGCTTTTCTAAATTATTTTAAAATATAAAAACTGAACTACAAAAGTAAAACTACCAATTCCAAAATTTACTTTGTTTTCCAAAATTAAATTTTCTTCTTTTTAAATAAAAAAGTTATTATTCAGAAAAATATATAGGAAATGAATCGATAAAGTAAAAAATTAATATAATATAATATATTATTAGTATTATATATATAAATATAAAACAAATTAAGCATACAAAATTTAAATCTATATCTATATCTTCTATAATTAAAGTAGAAGAAAACAATCTCACTAAGTCCTAAGTGGCATAACATAAAAAGGTCACAATGCAATTATTAAGACAAAATAACTACCTTCTAACTAAAAAGTATTTTAAATTTTAAATTTTGAAATTAAATTTATTACTCCTATAATGAATCTAAATAAAATCAGCAATATTTATAATTATCCTATATAAGAAACGAAAATATAAATAAATAAATAAAATACCCATTGCCAGATTATGGAGTAGTTTCAAGTTGAAAGTTGTTAAAACTATTTCTAATTAACTAAAAATATGTGACGGCACATCTTTTGTAAATTTTTAAAGGAAATTATAACTATTTTCATACATAATTAGTTCCATACTTACTACTAATTTTAAAATTTCATACTTTTGTGATGTAATTTGCAGTTAGTAACAGGGTATACTTTGAAGAGGAATATTGTATCGACCAATAAGAGTCTGGATCATGAGCATAGAAATGGATAGAAAAATTGACTTCGAATAAATCACAACATATACTAGGAATATAAGTCTATAGAGAAGTAAATTCAAGATAAGGTAACTGATCATTAATACATGTTTGTACCGTCATAAATCAAAATAAGTACCAATTAATTTTACATGTATAAATTGAACCTTTGATTGTTCAACTTTGTAGGGGTTTAGACGATATCAATCATCCCTAAATCTTGGACATATTCATGTCGATGTACAATTATTTACTCAAGAATTATTTTAATAATATTTATATTATTTTCATAAAAGCAGGAACCCTTACAATTTAAAAAATAATTACATACATGAATAATTTTTTTTAATTTTGGTGTTTTATAAAATAATATACTTTGCGGCTAGTCCTAAGAACCACCGATTCTTGCATGCGCAGCTTGCCCAAACACAATGACCCAGGAGAGAAAAATGCACTTTCAAAACGGTTTTAGAAAAAGCAGGTATCCAAAGCTTAAAGTCTCACTTACCCTTACTAACGAGACAATTCATCAATTCCTTGCAGAGTCCAAACGCCAATTATAAACAGTCTCAATGGCCTCAATCTATGCAAAATATTAATTAAGCAAGGTTAATATGCAATCGAATCAATCTAAATAGTCCTTAAGTTTCAGCTAGAGTTGAATCTAATATTCCACATTCAAATACCCATATATATCAATATTCATGTAAATATCAAATAACCATATAATATTTCATTTTCATGTAAATATCGCCGCTATAACCAAATATTCATGTCCCGAAATATAATCATATAAATTAAATCGAAACACACAGTGGCGTTAACATCCAATAGTCCACACAACTTGAAAACATAACTGTGGCTCAACGTTAAAAATCAGCCCCACTACCTAATTATACATAATCTATAAGTCTTATAATTTTCATTATCATTACCAAATCACTGAAGCTAACTCATTATGGACTCCTAAGGAAAAGGTCAAAATTAATGTAGTAGCAGTCGTAATTCTTTCTAAAAAAGTGCACAAGTCAAAGCCAAACCCTATCTTTAAATTGTCTTAAATCTTTAATATGGGATAATGATAACTATAATTTTCCATAATTGCAAATACACCACTGTAGTCGGATGGGATAGATGTAACTTACCTAGATATCCAATTCCCTTTAACGAAGAGATTGCATTCCATTGAACAAATTTATAATTCCAAAATAGCAATTATCTTTTCATTATGACAACTAAGCATTATACTCATTAGGCATTAATGCCATACATTAATCTTAACCAAAGATATCAAAACAATACATATTCACAAGTATAGTTACTGAACAAAGGTAATCTCATTACCGTGAGGCTCTAAAACTCCACGCTGCCTAACGTTCCCAATGCCGCCAGCGAATTCCTGAAAGAAAATCCCTCCTTTTAAATGAAATTTCCTTGTTAACAGCTATAATGCCCTAGCTACCTAAGTGTCAATCTCTCGTGAGGTGTTAAAAGGGGTATGCTTGTCTCTCCCCCACAGTGTATAGATCCCTTTTAAAATATTAAATTAAAGTTACTGCAACTTCTATGATTCTAAGGTTTTCACATAATATGTAACTAAGCCGCTAACCAGCTTACTTTGATACACTATTTTACTATCTTAATATCTGACTCAATAGCTATAAAAAGTTTATTCCAATCCATATTATAAATATAATAAATAAAATTTCGAGGGTTATACAATAAGTTTGCTAGAAAGTTTGGTTGGTTAGTACCACTTTACTGTTATTATGCTTTTATCAACTACTACAAATCCCGGAAAAAAGCGCGATAACCAAAAAATTTGGCGACCAAATTGGTCTGGTAAGGAAGCGACCAATCGTTGGTCGCTAAATTGGAGAAAATAATTTAAATACTTATTTTAAATACATTGCGACCAATGGTTGTTCGCTAATTGGGTCAAAATTGACCGACTGGTCAGACTTTTGCTTGGTCAAAGAATGCTTAATCAGCACCAACTTTGGTGCTAAAGTGGACCCACTATAAATTTTAATAATATATTATTATTTAAAAAAATTATAAAATATAAATAAATATAATCAAAAATTAGCGACCAAGAAGTTTGGTCCTCACAGAAAGGGGAAGCAGATAGAGGCCCAACTATTGGTCGGGGCTAATCCTGGGACCCTCCCAGTTATAAAAATTAAATAATTATAATATTATTAAAAAAAATTCATAAATATAATAAATTATAATTCAAGTTAGCGACAAGTTGGTCTCCTTACTAAAAGGGGAAGCCAGATAGAGAACACTTTTGGTCGCTAATACTGGGACCCCAGTTCTAACCGTTTACAATTATATTATTAAATTTAAATATTTATATAAAATATAATAAATCTATTTAAAATTTAAGGCGACTCACGTGGCGCTTAAATTTAATTTTCTGGGATATTTAAGCGACCAACTTTGGTCGCTAATTTGAATTTCTGGACAATTAGCGACCAAAGTTGGTCCTCTTTCAAGGTCAACAATTGGTGCAAAAATATTAAAAAAAATCACTTTCGTATTTACTATCTATAATAAAATGTAATCCGTTAACACTTTGTAAATACAAAGGGATGAATACAACACTAAATAATTAATTTTTTGCATTTTTTTATTGTAGCTAATTTAATTTTTTATTTTATTTTTCATTTTTTTTATTTTAAAATAACTTTGAAACACCAACTATAAACTACTCCCCAATTTGAATGGGTAGTTATTTTTTTTATATTTTTAGTTTTTAATATAGCTAATTATAATATATTTATATTTATTAATTCAAAAAGAAGTAACTAATTAATTCTAAAATTTAGTAAAAAGTTTTTTAGTTAAAAAGGTAGTTTATTTTGTCTTAACAATGACACTTGGCTTTTTGTGATTATGCCACTTGGCTTAACCACATGCTTCACTACTCTCCTTTTAATATAATATAGATAGATATAGATTGTCCAATTATATCTAAGTTGAAGTGTTTGACCAAGTTTTTAGAAAGAAAAAAAAAACTTTTGAGCAAAAGCAAAGCAGTTTTGGAGCAACAGAAAAAATAGTTTCTCCTCAAAATTACTTTTTTGAAAAGCAATTTGGAGAAAAATACACTTAAAAGCACTTTTTATAAACTTGACCAAATACTAATTATTGCTCAGAAGTGTTTTTTAAATTAGTTAGTCAAACACAAACTATTTCTTACTAAAAATACTTTTAAGAAAAATATATTTTTTAAAAATTAATTTTCAAAATAAGTTGATTTTTAATGTTTGGCCAAACATGACAGAAAGCCACCTATTTGTAACACAACCCGTTACAAGATCCTTGTGGCATTCTCTGAGCTAATACAAAAAGATAAGTGTTGAAGCTTTTAGTTTATTGTCTGTTCCCGATCTTTGAAGAAAGAGAACTAACTAAATTGAGAAGTCATACAAATTCAAGCATAAAGTTAGTTTTACATAACAGAAGCAGTGGCATGAATTTTGTCCGAAAGATTAAAATACTTAATTTTTTCTGACTGAAAGGATAATATGAGAAGTTAATATCGTCCGTCCCAAAAAGATGGTATTTTTCGGATTTCAAAGTTTATAATTTTGACCATAAATTCGAATATAGAATCTTTTAATATTTGTAAATAAAATTTATATATTTAGAAACTACATAGAAAATACAATAAGTCACAATAATGAACAATTTAAAAATACTTAAAAGTATATAAAAATAGGATAATATTCATAATCGAACCAAACCGATCGATACCTCCCCCTACTGTAAATAGCTATCCACTTAACGGCTTAAATTAAAAATAGCCAGCGAATATATTGTAGACATATAATCTATATATATGTGTATAACCGTGTATTATCAATATATATAATCCATGTATACCAGCTACGAAAAATAAACAGTAAATTCTGCCGATTATTTGTATAAAGATCTCTTATATCAATGATCCTCTCTTTTAATTATTTATAATTTGCATCTGCCAAAAAAATATTTATATTTTGTTATATTAAAATTCTTGAAGACTGACTATAATATTTTAGGCATGGAATGATGGAAGAGAGATGGAATACCAATACTATTGTTACATGGGAGCTTTACTCGAGAAAAGAAGCACAACTTTCAACAATTGCAAGGGCGACGTTAAAAATTAAGTGTACTAGTAATATTTTTTAAAATCGTATATCTTGGTTTCCTACATTTCTTTAACTTAATATTAGAATACGCTATTATTTACAATTTTCTAGGTTTCAAACTTACAATTATAGTCGTAACAGCAGTGATGTATTAGAATAAGGTTAAGTGGAACCTAGAAAGCTAATGTATTAGAACTTTGTATCTTCAAGTGAAGTCTTCTTGCTATGTATATAAATATTGTTTTTTTTTTTTTAAAAATACTAAGAGTTCTATCTACCTATGTATGGATTTGTAATGAAGTGGTATTGAATTACACCTTTTTTCTCATTTTCATATATGATCCATGGGTTATATGCACAAGGCCAACAAAAAGAGCAATAAGGAAAAATCTGATGAGATGAAATGTAAGGACCGGACATATATTGGGTATAACCGATAGCCTGAATCGATAAAATATTATTGAGTTATTGATATCGATTTTGGATAAATAGTTTAATAATAGTTTAATGTTATTTGACTATTGGGTTATCGGTTCGGGTCTCGTTTTGCCTAAATTTATTAACGATTTAAACGATACAACAATAAGCTTTATCAAAATTATAATTTTACCCATTAAGTATATAAAGCCACCTTATGAATTCATTCCCTCATTCTCTTAATTCTCTTAAGATTTACTCTCATCTGCAGGCCTTAATCCTTAAGGTAAGTTTTAAACTTTTCTTAATTTCTCATCTTCCTTCTTTAGTTAAATTTTTCGTTTTAAACTTTAAAAATTAATTGTTCAGATGTTTTGTTTTTCTATTTGTTTCTGTTGTTGCAATGATTCTTTAGCATTTATAAGATTCTGATTTTATTATTATTCTGTGAATTATATGCCCACATGTATTAAATAGTTACTAAGATTAAATTGTTGAATGTCTTATTACTTACTCCTACTAACTTGTATCTTTGGAATTGAGATCATTCATTGGGATTTTCACATGCAAAGAATTTTTTTTTTTCTAAAGTTGAAATTTAATCCCTTTTTCTGTTAAAGACAAAAATTTAGTCCCTTTCTCTTAACGGTATGATTACGATTTCTCACTAGATTTAATGCAGTCTCAATTTCCGACTGATTCGTTCAGAAACTTTCTTAAAAATACATGTTAATTTTTTTTTGTAACTTTTGACTCCAAATTGCGGCTCTTTCAGTCGCTCAATTACGCGAAAAATATCGCGAAATTTTTTTTAGGGTATCCGACTGAATCAATCACAGAAAATAAAAAAATATATAAATGTTTCGACAGATTTGGTCGGAATTTGCAATAAAAATAAAGTCTGTCTGGTCAACGAAATGGCGACCGAATCAGTCGCTATTTGAAAATTTCAAATCTCAAATTGCGAACGGTTCGGTCGCATATCTATTTTTAATACAGCCCTCCACTCGTTTTTTCTTCTTTCTTCTTCAAAGTCCCTCCCTCGTCTAGCTCGCTTCAGTATTACTCCATGCTTTCTCATTGTGGCTTAGCTTCGAGCACTATTGATTTTATACCCATGCCTCATTTTCCAGCTTCTTCCCCTGCATGATCCTGCTAGTCGGTTCGGTGGCTCACCATCAATTGCATCCCCGAGCCTTCATAGTAGCCAGCATGGTGATTCATCTTTTGTGCCTCATACATCGCCCACTCAATTATAATCTCCATCATGATCCACTCCAAGTATATCTTGGATATTGGAGGCTCTCACGCAGCTGCATCCCCATCTACAAGTACTTCTATCGTTGCTGGAACCGTGAGACAATGTACTGGAGGGACTATACAGTACGATCATCTTTATCGGCTGATTATCGTTCCCCGTGGCAACATGTGAGTTTTCCTTCAATTTCCTTTTAAAAGCTTTCAATAAATTTTTGCATATAATGAATTTAATGAATGTTTATTTATATGTTAAAATTCATGCAGGATTTTGCCATCCTATCGTGCCGCGCATATGGTGATGGAATCTATGAAGCCATTTTTTCATGAGCCGTGGAACTCCTGGAGACAGATACCGTACCAGATCAAAATGAATATGTGACAACAATTTAAGGTAAGAATAAATTTATTTTTATTAATACATATCTTCATTCGTCTAATATTATTTATTCAATTTTGTAGGTTAGGTGCATATGGCAGCCTGCACTTGTGTCACGACCCGAATTTCCCACTGTCGGGACCGTGATGGTGCCTAATCTTCCAGTTGCTAGGCAAGCCAACAATTAGAAATTAATATTCTAACTCTTTAAGCAATTCGATAAATGTGAGCTCGTGATTTTTGCCCGAATAATAATATTCCTGTCACAAATGGATTTTCTTTTAAGTGTTTTTATTTTTTTCGGGAATTTATAGTAATTGTTTGTATTTTAGTTGTATTTTTTATATTTTAAAAGCATAGAAAATACCCGAAAAATATTCAAGTTTCGTACATTGCATTTTAGATTGACATTTGCATTTCTAGGTTTAAGTTGTTAATTAATTGCATTAATAGACAAAAAATCAAAAAAAAATGGCCATTTTTCACATTTTAGCTTTTAATCCCAAAATAGTAATTTTCTTGCATTGGCTTTAAGTCAATTACTTATGTTTAGGTTAAAAAAATATAATTTTACAGATTAAATTTTAGTCTAGGATTTTTAATTAAATTTAGTAGTTTAAAAATCAAGAAAAGATAAAAATAATAAATAAAGGAATGAAAGCCTTGTGTTAATTTCGAATTTGGGCTAGATTTGGTCTCTGGAGCCCAAAATCCCCTCCCATCCGCCAAACCCTAGCCCACGCCCCTACCCAGCCCAAAAACCATACCTGACCCGCCCCAATCCCCCTCTAAATCTCAGCCTTTTATCCAATTAAATCCAACGATCTCTATTCCTCCCCACTACCATATAAAACCCCAATTATAACCCTTCCCGATCCTATCCCTAATCTCTAATAACCACAAAACGGTGTTGCCTTTTCCCCACCCGATCTCTACCGCGATTCAACCCACCAAACTCGCCAAAATCAGGCGAGTTCACTCGCACACGCCCCTCATCTCACCACGTCATCAAGATTCTAACGGCCTCTGACAGATTTTCCTCTCCCATGTGCTTTCTTGAGAATGAATTCCGGAAAATGAGGGCCGTGGATTGATTTCGAACCATCCTCTCCCTCCATCTGTCCGGATTCGTTCTACAAAGAATGTTTTCGGATTTTTCTTGAAGAAGGGAATAGAAGCTTCGAGGGAGAGGTATATATACCTAGGTCTTGGTTCAAAAAGGGAGATTGGACTTTTTAGAGGATTTTGAGAGGAAATAGGAGAAAAGAACTAGGTTTTTCTTGGTTTTCCTTTCCGATTCTGTTTTCGTCTTTAATTCTGTTTCTAGTTCTTCACACATAAAACTACGAAGGAGAATGAGCTCCTTCTGTTCCTTCGGTTGCTAAACCAAAAACAAAAAAAACCTGCGTTTCTCCATTTTTAGTTTTTTTTTGTATATCATTTGAATCAACGAAAGTCGACTGAGTTGTTGTTGGTTTCGAGCTTTTCCGGCGCTGTTCGTGTCTTGCTGCTAGTTCGTAGATTTCGTTGCAATCTTTGTTCTGACTCATTTTCTCTGTGAATCATTGTAATCGTTGAAATAGCATTAATCGAAAGCTGCAGTTTCAGGTTTAATCTCTTTCTCCTATGTACCTCTGTTTTAAGTTGTTGATGAACAATGGGGATTCGTTGTTCTAGAATGGTTTTTTCTTTGATCAAACTTCATGTAGAAGTCGAACTTGGAGTTATCACTTAGTCTCGATTCACGTTTAAAGGTGATACTTGATATGTTGTTTATCGCAGATGAATCTTTTCACACTGTTCGACATGTTTGTGTACTCTCTAGTTAGTAAGAACTGATTTGAGTGGTCATTTTATATCTGTCATACACTTTAACTGTTATTATGGCGTCGAAGTATCGTTTGAGTCAAGATTTCGTCATTTTCAAATGAACGATGCGTTTGGCTTTGTGATTGTTAAACGAGCATGAACCTGTGACGTTTATTCTCACTATGCTTGATTTCTGGATTCTAACTAACTTGTTCTTGTGAAATCTTCCTCATTTGTCAGAAACTTTTAAACTAGAATCACCATCTTCACCTGAACAGTTGGTTTCAAAAGTTTTAGTGATCAAAGACTTCCTGGTTATGTTGTTAAGGAATAGCCACTTCACAAGATGAGTTTTCTTGTGTGTTTTCGGCTGTCTATGACATGTTGATGTTCAACGTAGTCTGCTCATTCCAATTGCTTAGTCTCGACATGTTCGACTTAAAGTGGTTAGTTGCACGACTGATAAACAAATCATACTAAAGAGCCTTTTTTTCCTGATTTCATGACCATTCTCACGTGTTTTGCTGGTTTCAAGTTGCTGAAGTTCTTCCTAGTAGTATTTGCTCCTTGTGGATTACCATGTTTGAGATGTTCAGTGGGTGCTCATGTTTCCAGCAGTCATTTTGTGACTGAATTTCTTAAAACAGAAGTTAATATGAAGCTTGTGCAGCAGTATTGCTTTGTTCTTTCAAATCAGTTGTATTTGCTAGTCGAGTTTGTTTAAGTTTGGTATGAAAAAATGTTCAAGAATCTCCTTCCCTTTCTCCTAAATGGTTTAAGCGTCTAATTCCACACTTGATTCTTCATGTCACAGTATCCACATTCATAGTAAAATCATGTTGAAAATGTTGGGTCATGTGAGATTTTGGAGTTTCTAGTATCACGTGAGCTATGTGCCTTTTGTCCATTCCGATAAGCGTTGCATTAGGTACAAGGTCATGTTAGGTTGTGTGGAATTGCCATGCTTCAGTTGTCTTGTTTAGCATTATCGTGTGCTTGAGTGCCATTTCAATTGTCCTGATCTGCCAATTCAGGTTGCCCCGATGTCCTGGAATTTCGAATTTGATTAAGAATGAACTTAGGAGTTTGACATGGATCGAGTCATAGAATACTTAACAGCTCCTTCTGATGGCTCTGACTTATATTTTTGGCCTTGTTGTTATTAATTTTGAACCTTAACTTGTTCAGATGTGTGCTTGTTGGACTTTTTGTTTTACTGATTGTTTAGTTGGATATTTGGATTGTCTTGAACAATGTTGTGCCTTGAGAGTGAAGAACGACCAAAGCTCATTAGTGACTAATCTGTTTACATCCGTTAGGAATTGGGCTTGGTCAAATATATGAAATTAGAAGCTTAAAAGGGAAGAGCTTGAAACTTAGTAAAAGTACTTCATAATCTCGGGCCCTTTTTGCTCACAATCACCGAATGAAGAATTACACATCTATGAACATTCGTAGTTTGCTTTAGGCGCATTTTTAATAAATCGTCTTAACTACGGGTACGGTTCCCGCGACCTACTTGTGATACATAATTTCCAAATCCGGGTGTACATTTCATGTAACCCGGGCTCCGAAACCAAAATACGAACCCGATACCGACAAGATCAAACATTAATAATTCCTTAAAAACCATTAAATTTTCAGACTTATAATTTTCAACAAAAATTCATTACTCAGGCTAGGGACCTCCGAATTCGATTTCGGGCATACGCCCAGGTCCCATATTTCGATACGGACCCAATGGGACTGTCAAAATACGAGTCTGGGTCTATTTACTCAAAATGCTAAGCGAAGTCAACTAAATCAACTTTTAAAGGCAAAAATTATTATTTTGATCAACTTTTAACTTAAAAACTTTCCGAAAATATGTCTGGACTGCGCATGCAAATCGAGGAGGAATAAAATGAATTTTTTAAGACCTTGAAACGCAAAATTTAGTTTAAATCAGGTCTAATTACCGGGCCTCTTCCATCTTCGGTTGATGAGCAACCATCAACCAGCACTGCACCTGCCGCAACTGCTTCTCACCCTTCGACGCTGTCAGCTTCATCTCCTTCTTCATCAACTCCGTTTTTGCCACTAACAGTTGTTGCACATCTCCACCGACCGTAGTTTCCCGAGAGGGCGACGTACCTCTTCCCTAGGCCTTAGTTTGTGGGAACCTGGGGCAAAATTATGCTTCCCCTTCAGAAGATCCTCAAAGTAGGAGGAGCGTTACTCTCTCAATTTCTACCTGATGTCATCTGCTGTCCAAGCCAGTGGAACTTGCAAACTACCTGAAGCCTTTGGCTTCAAAAAAAGATAGGGAAAAGATACAAGCTCTCTCGGGAGAATGCTTGTTGAACAATGCCACGCATAACGTAGCAGCGGTATAGTCTTTTGTTTTTTTGTTGTTCCTTCTATCTTTGTTATGGTAGGATTTTAAATTTGCATATTTGTTTTGCAGGCCAACTTCCTTGCTTTCGAGGTCCTACAAAGGCTGATTCATGATAAAGAGGAACTTACCTCCGAACGGGATCAACTTTTGGCCGAGCGAGAGCAGAATGCTGCTCGCCTATTAGAGTTAGAAACACGAGCTGTTGAGGCCATTGAATTGGAGGCTCGGTTGCAGCAAAGTGAGCAAGAAGCAGTGACCCTTAGCCAAGAGATTGTCGCATTGAGGACTCAATTTAAAGAGGCTAGGGCCAAATGAGTTGAAGTCCATAATATCGTTCTTACTGCAACCGATCGTGAGGCTGCTTCCGCTAAAAGATTGAATAATTTGGAGGCGGCCTTAGACTCCGAAGCTATAGAGGTTGCTGCTGCCGGGGTGAAGTATGCCCAATTGGATGAGAAGTATAAAAGGGCCATTGAGCATAATAGAATTTTCAGTTCTACTATCCATGAGCTTGATGTCAGCCTCAGGTCTACTAAATCCGCGTGGGATAACCTTTCTGCCGAGGTCGACCAACATAAAGAAGAACTTCAACGCTGAACGGCTTCCCTCATCGTTGAAAAAATATATGTTATGTGTAGCATTAGGAGAAAAACCTTGGAAGAGGCCAAAGCAGGTGTCATTGACTTTGATGTCGAAATCGCTAAGGCCCGTAAGATGGAGTTAGCTGCAAAAGGGGTCTTTCGGCTCGACCTGATGCTACCGATTCTACTGGTTCTGGTTTTGAGTTTTTGGGAACTGAAGAGGAACCGGAAGGCGATGATGCTGAGGCGAAAATGACGAAGGCCAAAATATCGAATCGGCAGCAGGTTTACCCATTTCTTCTAGGGGCGTAGATGCTTATGTTCCTCCGGGTTCCAGAGATGCATCAGCTTAGTTTTTGCTTTCCTTTTCAAACCTTTGTATTGTGATGTTTGGTACATTTATTGTAAATAAGAACACTTTTTTGTTCAATTATCGTTTACATTTTCCTTTCTGCGTACTTTCATTTGAATATTTGCGCAAGTTTTCTCTTTGCGTCTTTTTGTGCAAGGCTTTCGGTGTATTTTTCCCCGAAAGTATTTGGATTCCGAGCATATGTTCTTCCGAAATCAACTCTTTAACTTGAGGGTCTTCATAAGAGATAGCCCTCTTATATTTACGGTGCTCTCGGAGAGGACGTCTCATGTTCATTACGGCACTAACATTTTAAGTACTTCTTTAACTTTCAAATGATAAAATTAATTTATCGTTCAGACAAGAAACAAGGTAGAAATAAAAGGACTTTACTTTATTCCTTCCATTTTCAAAAGTACATAAGCATTCGTTATGCTAAAAAGAAATTGCCATTTCATGTGACTAACTTGTACAACTTGTTTCTACGAGACTAGCCGCGCAGTCCCCGGTCCCGATGATACAACTATGATTTCGGGTTTCGTATTCCGATCGAAGTGGCAGTCGTTGTTGTCATATCCTCATATCATTCCCCCCAGTGTTCGAATGCGAAGAATGCAAATTTGAACACTGGAAGTTTTACGCCTTCGAGGATTCCACAAGTGAATTGCTAGATAATCTTCAGCTTAGTAACAAACTTCGCTTCCCTTTAGGAATTTATGCTATTGAGCCAAAAATTATCTAACAATCCCCTCAGTGGATTGCACTTGTGAACGGTCGCGTAATCTCTGTTCGATAGCACACTTATCGAGCAAAAGACTAACTAACCGCTCTGTAGTGGTTATTTGCTTGTGTGCCTTGTTATTTAAAGGTCTTATTGATGTTTCTGAAGCTTCCTTCGTAGTATGCTTTCCATTGCTGCCTCGTTAAAACCTTGCCTGAAAAACCCAATTGGGACAAAAACCGGACGAAGTGAAAAAGAGTGCAGCACATACTTTCAGTATAGGTGGTGTTCATCAGCAATAGTATCTCTTGAGGTGTGCCACATTCCAGTTGCTTGGAAACTTTTCGCCATCTTGATTCTCTAACTCATATGATCCTTTGCCAATGACAGGTGAAACCCGGTAGGGGCCTTCCCAGGTTGGACTTAACTTCCCAGCATTGAGCTCACGGGTGTTCTGAGACACTTTCATTAAAACCAAGTCTCCTACTTTGAAATAACGGAGGTTAGCTATTCGATTGTAATATCTTTCTATTCTCTGCTTTTGGTCTGCCATCCTTATATGCGCTGAGTCCCTGCATTCATCAAGCAGCTCCAAATTTACCAACATTGCTTCATTATTTGTTTCTTCATCCGTCCCGAAATATCTCAGGGTAGGATCCCCTACTTCCACCGAGATCGAGGCTTCTTCTCCGTATACGAGGGAGAAAGGAGTCTCTCCAGTACTCGATTTGGTCGTTGTTCGGTACGACCATAATACACCTGGCAGTTCTTCATGCCATTTACCTGTAGTTGCTTACAATCTCTTTTTAAGATTTTGTATAATCACTTTGTTTTTTGATTCCACTTAACCGTTTGCGCTTGGATGATAGGGTAAAGATGTGATCCTTTTGATTTTCAAGTTTTCAAAGAACTTTGTGACCTTTGTGCCCATAAATTGTGGCTCGTTGTTACAGGCTATCTCTTTTGGTATCCCAAATCTGCAAATTATATTCTCCCACAAGAAATCTACCACTTCACGTTCACCAATCTTCTGATAAGGACCTACTTCAACCCATTTAGAAAAATAGTTAGTTAAAATTTAAAGAAAATTACCTTATCGGGGGCCGGTGGTAGTGGACCGACGATATCCATTCCCCACTTCATGAAAGGCCATGGTGACAAAATTGAGTGCAATGGCTCTGCCAGCTGATGTACCAATGGTGCGTAGAGTTGACACTTATCACATTTTTGAACATAATCTTTGGCGTCTTGTTCCATCTGGGGCCAATAGTACCCTGGCCTAATTAATTTTAACACTAAGGAATCTGTGTCTGAATGATATTTGCATATCCCTTTGTGGACTTCTCGTATAACATAATTAGCTTCAAATGCTCCCAAATATCGGGCCAGCGGGCCTTGGAAACATTTTATGTACAATTGACCTCCTTTAAGACTATATTGCACTACCTTAGCGCGTAGCGCTTGGAATGCCTTGGGATCTTCAGGCAACTTTCCGTGCTTGAGATAATCCATGATCTCATTCCTCAAGTCCTAGACCAAATTGGTCGAGTTTACCTCGTAGTAGCTATTTGCGTCCAGCACCGAGTGCAAAAGCTGTACGACCGTACCGGAGTTCGATCCTTTCATTTCTGTAGACGAGCTAAAGTTAGCTAGTATGTCCGCTTCCGCATTTTCTTCCCCCGGGATATGCGTAATTGACCACTCACTGAACCGAGCAACCAAAGCCTGAACCTTCACTACATATTGTTACACGTGTTCCTCTTTGGCTTCGAAGAGCCCGTAGACCTGATTTACCACCAACTATGAGTCGTATTTGATTTCTATGACGTTGGAGTCCAGTCCCCCGACCAATTCGAGTCCTGCAATTAAAGCTTCATACTCCACTTCATTGTCAGTCAGGCGAACAGTTCTTATGACCTGCCTTAGGGTTTCTTCCAAAGGCGAGGTTAATACTATGCCGAGCCCGGACTCCTTCACGCTGGAAGCTCCATCCGTGAATAGGGTCCAAACTGCCGATGTTGATTCTGATACCATCACTGCTTCTTTTGCAGCCAAAAGTAACAGTCCCGAACAGAAATCAGCCACAAAGTCGGCCAAAACATATGACTTAATTGTAGTCCTGGGTTTATCTTCTATGTCAAATTCACTCATTTCGACAGCCACTTGGCCAGCCTACCCGAAAGTTTGGGTTTATGAAGGGTATTCTGCATGAGAAAAGTGGTCACCACAGCTATTGGGTGACATTGAAAATAAGGCCTTAGCTTTCAAGCGACGACTACCAGGGCTAAGGCCAACTTTTCCATATGTGAGTGGCGAGTTTCTACTCCCGCTAAAATTTTACTAATGTAATAAATAGGTGATTGAGTACCTTCGTCCTTATAGACTAAAACGACACATACCGCTATTTCTGAGACCATCGCCTTCCTCCGGTTTTGATAACAACGGAGGACTTGACAAATACCTTTTCAAATCCCTCAAAGCCTGCTGATATTTCGGGGTCCATTAAAAGTTGTTCTTCTTTTTGAGCAGCGAGAAGAAATGATTGCATTTCTCTAAAGACCGGGAGATGACTTTGCTCCAAGTGGCCAATCTCCCCGTTAGCCTTTGAACCTCTTTTATGCTTGATAGCTGGTCCGGGATATCTTTGATGACTTTGATCATATCGAGGTTAACCTCGATCACCCTTTGTGAGACCAGTAATCCCAGGAACTTACGGGAGATGACCTCGAACGCGCATTTCTCGGGGTTAAGCTTCATGTTATGCTTCCTGAAGATGTAAACAGTTTCTTGCAAGTGTTTAAGATGATCATCTACGTTTAAAGAGTTAACAAGTATATCATCTATGTAAACTTCCATGGTTTTCCCTATTTTCTTTTTAGACAATTTGTTCACGAGCCATGATAAGTGGCTCTGACGTTCTTTAGCCCGAAGGGCATCACATTATAATAATATGTGCCAAAATTCGTAACACACGAAGTTTTTTCCTGCTCCTCCGGGTTCATCTTGACTTGGTTGTAACCGAAATAAGCATCAAGAAAACTCATTAACTCGTGCCCGTCCATTGCATTAATCATTTGATCAATGTTTTGTAACGAGAATGAGTCTTTCGGGCACCCCTTATTAACTCCTTATAGTCTGCGCACATGCGAAATTTATTATTCTTCTTTGGAACTAATACTACATTAGCTAGCCAGTCAGGATATTTTAACTCTCGGATTGAACCGATATGGAGCAAGCGAGTTACCTCTTCTTTGGCATATTTATTCCTGGCCTTGGCAATAGGACGTTTTTTTATCTTACCGGAGGAATGCTGGGATCAAAGCTTAGCTTATGTACAGCCACTTCTGGTGGGATACCTATCATATTCGCATGCGACTATGCAAAACAATCAACATTAAATTTTAGAAATTCAATAAATCCAGACCTTAGTCCGGGGTGCAGTCCTATTCCCAAGTGGAATTCCTCTCCAAGAACTTTTCGAATAAAGCGACTTGCTCAAGTTATTCCATTGTGGACTTTATTGCGTCCGTCTCTTCTGGTACCTGGACGTAACTTTGCACCTAGTAGGGTTTCGACAATTCTCCCCCTTGGTTGACTTTGCTTGACTTGGGTGAAGGCTCCGGTTCCTGTAATTGCAATGTCGCATGCTCCTTCCCTTTGCTACTGTAGACTAAGATTGCATTCATTTCCCTTGCTACCGGTTGGTCACCGCTTATTTGTTTAACTCTCTCAAGAGTTGGGAATTTCAGCAACTGGTGATATGTTGAAAGCACAACCTTCGTCTCGTGCAGCCACGGCCTAGCCAGGATAATGTTGTAGCCCATATCGCCGCCCACCACCTCAAAAAGAGTCGTCTTTATCACCCCTTCGGCATTCGTGGGCAAGGAGTCTTGTGGCCAAAATAATGCTTTCGGTGAGCTTGGCTTGCTCCAATACCCTCCTATCACACCTCCTTTTTTACCCGAGGGCGTATATAAGGGTATAGAGGAGTTTTTCCAATTAAAATGACAATAATCGAAACGGGATTATTTATATTCAAATTCAGAGTCGCCACTTGGATAATTTATGGTGTCCCAAGTCACCGGTTTAAAATCCTTATTCGAGGAAGATTGACTCTGTTTTACAGTCCGTGAAACACAAAAATCCGGGTAAGGAATTTCGTTAACCCGGGAGAAGGTGTTAGGAATTTCCGGGTTTCGGGATTTTAGCACGGTCGCCTAACTATTAATAATTGACCTCATTATCTGATTAATTACGTATTTAGAACCTATTTGTATTTTTTACTTTCAAACCACTTTTAGTTAATTATTTAACCACTTTTTGGATTTATGAAATTTATTTGAACGAGTCGCGATGGTGCGCGCTCGTCTGTTTTTGTACACATTGCGAATCGCGTCACATAAAATGCACCCGCAGTTTACAACATGTTTATTTCTATTATTGTTTGAAGTTAGGGTCGGGTCACATGAAATACTCACCCGAATTAAGATTTACGTATCGTGACCAGGTCACGGGAACCGTACCCATAGTCACGATGATTCATTATTAATCGCGCCTAAAGCAAGCAACTATATTCATGATTTGTTTCTTTCCTAAGTTTGAGACGAAAAATGCCAGAATTCAACTAAAAGCCCAAGGTGCGATGAAGCTTATTCCGGTCCAAATCTTTTAACAACTAGCCGACCCAAATGTTAACGGCCTAAACATGCTCCTAGCGGTTAAATCAATACAACAAAACAATTAGCATGCTAAACTTACTTTCATTATTAACGTCCAACCCCCACAACCATCACAGAGACCATTGAACATTTAGCAACACTATGTCATATGAACGAACATGAAGCTAACTAATCAGTGGCAAAGAAATATCTAAAGCAAGATAGAGGCCCATGTGTGACTGTTTATTGTGTTCCTCTAATATTTAAACTAACTTATTATAGACAAAACTAATTAAAGACAGTGTTAGAAAATGTAACAACTAAAGAAGAGCATGCACTTAAAATACTCTAAAATCACAGAAAGAGAAAAAAAGGAAAAAAACGAAAAGAAAAACTAAACCGTAAGCATGCCAAATCTAACAAAATTTCAAACCATCCTAATAACTAAACTAAAGATAAAAAAAACTAATGATAATAGTACTGCCAATTATGAACTAATATAATCTTGGATATAACATAGAAAGTGGCAGGCCTTAAATAATCTTCAACCAAACAAAATATTGTCAAGAACGCTATTCATATCACATTGGAAATTGACTCCAAAATAGAAGTAAAAGTGGGAAGAATTGAACCTGAGACTACTTTCCAATATATTCAAACCTCTAACGATTACCCGGACAGGAAATGAAGAAAAGCTACGACCAAACTCGAAATGGCAATCAAATGCGGATGGAACCGCGAACCACAACGCTCGAACGACACCACCACTAACAACAACTTCGAATAAGGTTCGAATCCTGTTTTCTTATGCAACACAGCAGTAGGTTCAAATCCTGTTTTCTTGAGTCTTGGTTGGTTCTTCATGCGGACTCTGATCTGAATCTTGATGCTTGTTAGCTGCAGGTGCTGGTTCTTTCCTTTTTCAACTTCTTCGAATCAAGACCGGACATGCAGTGCCCATGACTTCATCCATGTCTTGAGCAGTTCACATCTTTCATCCGCTTTTGCATTTGAATTCACTTCCCTTTTTTTCTTTTTTTTTCTTTTTCTTTTTTCTCTTTTTTTGGATTAAGACTTAATTTTTGGTTATCTCGGACTGTCAACTTGCATTTTTGAGGCGAGCTTCTGCTACTTCTATCTTGAATTGAATTCTGAAATGACTTCTCTCGTTCTCCAGGTGGGCACCTGCTACTGACTTGAAATTTGAAGTGACTCTGAAATGAATTCCCTTGTTCTCCAGGTTGGCGCCTGATACTACAGCAAAACAGACAAAACAAAAGAAACTTTTCTGCCCCAGTTTGCACTAGGAAGATTTGCGAGTTGTTAGCAGGCCTATGAATCACCTATGCTATTGATGAATGATGCAATTGAAGACTCGACTAGGATGTGCGTCTCTTGTGAGTAAAACCAAGAAAATTTCAACTAGCAAATGCGTCTGCTAAAAAAAACCGAATGACCCAGACCAGGAAGTGCGTCTCCTAGATTTAAGATTGAGCTTGCGGAATACTATAAGCTAAGCTTGGCTAAAGTAAATTCTAACCCTATTCTCCAGGTGGGACCCCTAATTTCAAGAAAACTAAAGATTAATAACTTAAGAAAACTAAAAATTGACCCTTTTTTTTTTCAAATCCAGACTTCCCTTTTTGTTATTATCCTCGGAGAAAATTCATCAGACAAGATATTTTTGTGTGGTTATCTTAGGAGAAGGATTCATCAGACTAAGACGTTTATCCTAGGAGAAAATTCATCAGACTAGGGCATTTTTTCTTAGGAGAAAGATTCATCAGACTAAGATGTTTATCCTAGGAGAAAGATTCATCAGACTAGGTTTTCTTATCTTAGGAGAAAGTTCATCAGACTAAGATTTTGATCCTAGGAGAAAGTTCATCAGACTAGGTCACTTTTTTTTTATGTATCGTAGGAGAAAGATTCATCAGACTAAGATTTCTATCCTAGGAGAAAGTTCATCAGACTAGGTCTTCTATCTTAGGAGAAAAATTCATCAGACTAAAACGTTTATCCTAGGAGAAAGATTAATCAGACTAGGTTTTTTTTTGTTATCTTAGGAGAAAGATTCATCCGACTAAGATTTCAATCCTAGAAGAAAATTCATCAGACTTAGTCTTCTATCTTAGGAGAAAGATTCATCAGACTGAGATTTCGATCCTAGGAGAAAATTCATCACACTAGGTCCTTCTGTTTTTTTTGGTATCTTAGGAGAAAGATTCATCATACTAAGATTTCTATCCTAGGAGAAAGTTCATCAGACTAGGTCTTCTGTCTTAGGAGAAAGATTCATCAGACTAAGATTTCTATCCTAGGAGAAAATTCATTAGACTAAAATTTTTATTGGGAGAAAAATCTATCATACTAGGACTTTTTATCCTAGGAGGAAAAAATGTGAAGATCAATGGCAAAATTTTATGCACAATAGCAAACAAATAAAGGCAAAGATTTGAGAAACTTCCCTTTGTCGGATCTTCTCTTCTTTTCTTTTCTTCTCTTTTTTTTGTATTGTTTGTTTTTCTTTTCTTTTTTTTTTCTTTTTTTTGAAATCACTTTCCTTGCACTGCTTTGTTCCTGTTTCACACACAGAAAAATTTGTCAGTTTTGAAAATGGTGGTCGGTTTGTGGCCTTGAGTCTTGGGCAGCTTGGCTTCTGCTCAATCAGCTTGAGTCGGTTTCAAGAGACTTTTGCTCTGCATCAACCCTAATTGTTTCACACCCAGTACCATTTGTATTTGTGGCTCAATCAGCCATATCCCAACTGGAGATCTTTTCTTAGGTGACCTTTTCTAATATCTTGAATGACTTCCTGCTTTTTGAGCAATTTGTCTGTCAGAGAGACCACCAGTTATCTAGGCTTGCGCTAAGTAGGCTGACAAGAGTCTTTTTGGGGCAGCCTTTGCATGAATCCTCAAGGTATATTGACAGTAACAACTGAGAGCTGGCTAAGTTTACTTTATGCAACTGAAAAGCTGGTAGCAGATTTTGAAAACTTTTCTTGCTTGTTTTGAGAAGGACTGAATCAGAGTGAAGGACACAATGATGCAAAGAAACAAGTATTAACAAGAAATACCCCTGTCGGAAGGACGGAAGGAAGAGTTTTTTTTTTCTTCTATTTTTTTTCTTTTTTTTCGATAACTAGCCTTAATGATCATGACATGCATTTTGGACTCAACGGCCTGATCTATCAAACTAATCCAATCTTCCCTTTTACCATTCTTATGACCTTTGAAGTCGGGCTTGTTCGTGCCAATCCTTTGCATCAGCTTCATGACTCACTTTCGACTAGTGGTGCCCCGAGGGATTTTCACAAACAAGTCTCTCTCTTTTATTTATCTCTACTTACCGTCGCCTTATAATGCCCGTGAGGGTTTTCACTAGTAAGACTCTCTCATTTTTTTTTCTTTCTTTTCCTTCCCCTTCTTTTTTCTTTTGTGAGCAACTTGACAATGTTCTATATCATGGACAACTGCTGCTCATTGCATGCATCTCTTCGCATTCTTGAAGGCTGATCAGGAGGTCTTTATTTGGAAGGTTTTACATAGGGTTGGAAAGAAAGGACGGCATGAAGGCTCAAAGTAGACTCAATATGATGGGTTGCACACTTACAACTCTTGGAATCGACTCTTTCAAAAACTAAAACAAACTCATGCCCCAGTTTTAGATACTGTATTTTTTTTTGGATTTTTCTCTTTTTCTATTCTTATTTGGTTGGACCGAACCGTGTAAGGCTGCCTTCGTATCCTTTTCTAAAGGAATCAAGTCGAACGTAGTTCATACATCTGACCTAACTTTTTTTCATCTTTCTTTCTGTTTTTTTTTGTATCTTTTTTTTTTCTTTTTGTTTTCAAAACAAGTTGCCCCAACTTCTATTTTTAAGGGCATGGACCTTTGACAATTCTTTTCTTCTTCATTTTTTTTCACTTGAACTTTCTAAGAATTGCCCCAGCTTGTACTCTTGGGACATGGACTCTTCTTTTCTTTTTCTTTTTTTCTTTTCTTTTTTCATTTTTTTGACTCTTGACTCTAAACTTGATTCCAAAAGAGGGTGGTCAAAGAAAATAACACAGGCTCAAAAGCGGTAGCGAAGGATATAAAGTGTTTGGATAGCAGAAAAAGGGCCTCCCAGCCTCGAGAACGCCAAACATTTTTCGCGATCACAACATTGACGAACATGTATATCTTCTTGGTGTGTCATGGTCGAAAGACACTTTCCATCAATTAATGTCAAACTTTCAACCAAGCTTCAATTGATTAAACATTCTCAAGCCCGATCATCACAATGATTTGAAGGTGAATTTTACTCAACCTTAATTCCCAAGTATTTCAACTCGTTATTCATCCTAAAAAAAATTCTTGTTCTCAGTTATCCAATTTAAGCTTATATCAATTTGCTAAGATCTGGCCAAAAATTCTGCATACATGTCACATCACTAAAACTAGCGGGAAATGAACTAAGCATAGAATGACACAAAAGGACAAACTGCATTTCATTGAGTAAACAACAAGACAAACAACCTAAAATCCAAGTTACCACCCTAAAACTACCCAGCTAATGAAAATAGAAGGGTTGGACTCAATAAAACAAATAAAATCTGGACCACAACCCTGAAATAACCCAGATAATAGAAAAAATATCAAAACAAGCTACCAAGATTCCTTCCTAGTGAGGAGGGAATGACTTTTCAATTGCTAGGCTTGACATTTAGCCACAAATTTGCTCATCAAAATCACCATGGACTTCTGGAATATCAGTCCGCAAGTTCTCGAGAGGATTCTCATACTCCACGTCACCAAGCATCATCCCCACAAGGTGTGCATCATCATGTGCAGGTAAAGGATTCTGCGTGATATTTTGGGTGTCACTATCTTGGATCACAATCAGTTTTTCCTGGATCATCCTTTCTATTTCTCTTTTCAAATCCCGACAGCTTTTAACATTGTGCCCTTGGGCATTGGAATAGTATTCGCACCTTTTAGAATGGTCAAAGCTTCTTGTACGTGCGTCCACATAATTTGGAGGAATAGGTGCAATCATGTCATAATGCTTTAATTTCTCAAACAAGCTTGCATATGACTCTCCTGTTGGAGAAAAATTATCTTTCAACCTTTGTCCCTTTTATACCTCTGGCTTGGATGTGGGTTATAGGGCACCTGAAAATTTTGTGGAGGCTGGTGGAGATTTTGTGATGCTCGTGCTCGCCTTCTTGGGTGATTTGGTGGCTGGACAACATACTGAGGTGGAGCAATAGAGTATTCTGGGTTCTGAGGTAGATAGTAATGCTTAGGGGAGTTATCGAAAAACAGACGAGGTTGGTCATACCTTCGAGACGTTCTCCTAGGACCTCTTTTCGACCTTGATGTCATCATGATTTCTTCATCCATCTCATTCGTGTCACCAGATTCAACTTGGACAGCCTGAGTTGCAGCTTTGAGAGCTGCTTGACTTATAATTATGCCTGTCTTAAGACCATTCTCTACCATTTCTCCCATTTTGATTGCTTTCGAGAAAGATTTGCCAACTGTGGACATCATGTTTTGAAAGTAATTTGGCTCTTGCGCCTAAAGGAAGATACTGATTAGCTCATGGTCATCCATGGGTGGCTTAACTCGCCACTTGCTCTCTTCATTTAATGGAATATTCCTTGAAACTCTCAGTTGGTTTCTTCTTCAGGTTTGAAAGGGAATTGCAGTTTGGGGAGATGTCAATGTTGTATTGGAACTGTTTTACAAAGGCATGTGCCATGTTATCCCAGACATACCAGCGAGATGTGTCTTGATCCATAAACCATTCGGAGGCTACACCGTAAGGCTTTCCCCAAAATAAGCTATTAGCAGTTCTTCATTTCTTTCCGCACCTCTTAGTTGATTGCAATACCTTTTCAGGTGGGCTATGGGGTCTCCATGTCCATCATACTTCTCAAATTTGGGAGTCTTGAAACCAGGCGGCAAGTGGACATTGGGGAACATACATAGATCCTTGAAGGCAATACTCTTCTTACCTGCCAACCCTTGCATGTTTTTCAATCGTTGTTCTAAGCTTTTCACTCTTTGGGTCAGTTCTTCTTGTGCCATCTTTCGGGCAGGCTTCTCAATGTTTGCAGGAAGATCAAACAAGTACGAGTGGTACTGCTCTTGTTGGGTAGCAAATTGTGACTCATGACAAGGCTGTCCTTGGCCATTGGCCCATGCTTGACACATTTTGGTCATTTGCTGTTTCAGTATTCTATTTTCCTCAACCACAGTAGACTCTTGTTGAACCCTCTGACCCTGAGTCTCATGAGAGTTTGTAACAGCCTCGATTTCAGTTGTCAATGACATTTTTCCCTTGGATCTTGTGTTACGAGCTTACCACAAACCAACCACCTTAAGCTTTCTTCACAATTTAAAACAAGAGACACGTTAGAGTGGACTCAGTCAATCCTTATTATTATCATCATCATTTTTTGGTCATTTTTCTTTTTTCATCTTTTTAAAAAGGTCGATCGAACCTAATATGGGTTGTCTACGTATCATGTGGGAACATGAATCACATCTTGTGTAGTTCGGGAAGTTTTTTAAATTTCGAATTTATGTATTTTTTTTTGAGATTTCGAATAAAAAAGCATCTACAGAAGAAAGAAAACATTTTTGGATTTTTTTTGGACTTTTATTTGGAATTTATGAAAGAAATACTTCTAAAGAAAAAGAAAATATTTTTGAATCTTGAATTTTCTTTTCAATTTTCGAAAGAAGAATGAACATATTTTTGGATTTTGATAGGAAATTAAAAGAAAATATTTTTGTATTTTTTAAAATTGGGGTCTAAAAGAAAGGCTTTCTAAAGAAGGAAGTAAAGGAAAATATTTTGGATTTTTAAAAATTGTGGGCCGGAACCGATGAGGTTTGCCTACGTATCTCACATCCGGTGAAAATCAGACACGCGTGGTTCGACCAGTTTTGACGGAACAGAGGAAACATGACTTTTGAAAACATTACTAAACCTCTGGGAAATGGATCCCCAACCCTATGAACAACAACAACAACACACAAAACCACCCAAACCCCCAGATATTGATCCAAACATGATCAAACCTAGCTTCAAGGATATGCTTACCACTTCAAACCCGTTACTATTCACTTCTATTGAAAATCAACAAAACATGGACCTCCCAATTATAGACTCAGAAGAACAAGTAGTTGATCAACCAACCTTAACAACCTCAAAGGGAATCAAGTTCATAGCACTCTCTGATGAGGAGAAGGTACGAATCTATGAGCCATGGAGAAATTCCATCATCGTGAAGCTAGTGGGCAAATGAATGTTACACCACTATCTAAAGAGAAGAATTCAAGAATTATGAAAACCAACTGAAGATTTTCAGTTGATCGACCTGGGCGTAGACTACTACATAGTTAAATTCAAGAAAAAGGAAAATATGGATAAGGCAATACATCAAGTCCCCTGGTTCATTAACGGACATTTCCTCTCCATTATAAGATGGAAGCCAAACTTTGTTGCCACTCAAGAGAAAGTCACAAACTCAGCAGTATGGATTAGGCTTCCCCAATTACCTACTGAATTTTATGATGGAAAAATTCTAAAAAAAATTGGTAATGCAATTGGTCGGCTACTAAAAATTGATGTTTGCACATCAACAACACTAAGAGGTCGTTATGCAAGATTATGTGTGGAGCTACCACTGAAAGTTCCAGTTCAACCTTTCATCTATGTTGGCCACCACAAACAAGCAATACACTATGAAGGTGAAAATTTTCTTTGCAAAAATTGTGGACGTTTGGGGCACATAGCAAAACAATGCTCCTTTATTATTCATAAAAATAGGGATAATGAAGATACAAGCAGAGAATTATCAACAATTACAAATGATGGGGAAAAAGAACAATGGAAAACAGTTTCCAAAGGAAGGCGTCAAAGTGCAAAAGGTCCTCACAAACAACCCAGTGCTAATCCGATCAAACAGACAAATGGCCCAAGTATCACTGTCAAGTTATTCAATGCCAACACCGGTAAGTATTTAGATACTCAATTTTTACAATATAAATCAAAAGAACACAGAAATACTACTCCTTCATCACACACTCACAACCCTCAATCCTCGACCACTTTGATTGGTGATCAAAACTCTTTGACAATAAAAAACAACTTTTCTCTCCTTACTGAAGAGCCACTGGTTTTGAATGAAACCACTAAAAGAGAAAAAAATCAATAAATTTTTTTAATAATTCCCATGCAATTGAACAAATGTCACAAACAACCAATGATATTGACATGCTGGACATGAACGTGTCTACTATTACAAATCCTACAAATCACTTAGATAAGGTGGCTATGCAGGATTACCACCAAAATGACCCTAATGCCTCTATTAAAAATCACATCAAAGCTACTAATACTAACCTCCCTAGTAGGCAAATTAGTAATAATTCGTCTATTACCCAAAACCTCAAGCAAGATCCTTCCACAAGATCTGCTTATCCTCAACGCCCTAAGCATGTCAGCCAAATGGTAATAGAAAAAGAAAAATCAAGCCAAATGGCTGAAAACCTCGAACACGCAAAGGATATAGGAACTCAGCCTATAAACTCCAACCTTGGGGACTCAAACGACATGCAACAAGCATACCCAATCATTACCATATCGACCAATCCCTCCCAGTTACCCAAGAGCCCCTCCCCCACGCTTGAATTAGAGTTCTTAAGTACATAAAACGCCAGTCATAATTCCCAGCTTATCATCATCCCTAAGGAGGAGACAAAGACTTCTCCAAATACTTCGACAAACTAGAATCACCATGGAAAACCTTCCACCTCTACACTCTCAACCAGCAAACCCTCAAATAATTTATGTTCACCCACCTCAAGCTCAAAACTATCAACCAGTGATATGGATGGAGATGGGCCTGATGGGCCATGCATGCTCGTTCAATGTCCAGATAAATGGCCACGACTCGATCATCATCCTCCACAAAACCCAGTACCTAGCCCAGCTAGTGACAGAAGGCATGAGGTTGGCCATGAACAACTACCTCAATCAGGCATGGCTCAACAACATCCTTCAACCCTTAGCACCATCAGTGAACCCCCAACTGGTTCATGCAATGAGGAACCAGTGGAACCTTCCTCCATATTTCAATCCAATCTATCCTCAAAATGCATTAATGGACATGCCCTTCTTCACATCAGAGAATCTATCTCAACTGAACCCTATATTTCTTCCATGGGAACAACCTCAACCAGTCCAAGAGCCACAGGTACCACAACAATCTCCCTCTCCACCTCACAATCAAGTGCATGTGCTAGAACCAGTAGAAGCAGAAATGGAAGAGGAGAAGGAACCCCTAAACCTACTCTTAGAAAGAGTCCTAGAAATCTCAAGTCTCGACGGAGTAAAAGTGTTTCTCTTTTCGGAGAGACAAGAGGAGAGGCACGTTCTCAGTTGCCCTCTAGCATTATACAAATGCTCAATGGACATAAGACCTCCTCAGGATCCAACCGTGGGCAATCGAGCCATGATCCTAGTTCCATCATTAAGGAGGAACCCAGTACTAGGGGAAGTGAGGGAGAATGGGAATCCAGCCAACCCAAACCTTAATATCTCCATGAATCGACCTACTAACATTATCATTTGGAACATAAGGGGAGGGAACAATGATAACTTTAGGAGGAACTTCAGGGAAATGGTGGACACACATAGACCCTGCATGGTAGCCTTATTAGAAACTAGGATGGGAAACCACATGGAGCTACTAGATGATTATGGTTTTACGGAGTTCATAGAAATGCCAGCTGAAGGTCAGGCAGGTGGGATTGTGGTCTTATACAATCATGAAATTGTCACCATCCAAAATTTTGTTCGAAGTGATCAGGACATTCATGCTACGATTGAGGTAACCCCTATACGTCAAAACTGGCTTTTTAGTGCTATTTATGCTAGTACAAATTTGCTTCATAGAAATAAGATGTGGGATAATATTGAAAACATTAGCAAAAGTCAGAATGGACATTGGTTATTAGGAGGAGATTTCAATGATATTTTCTGCTCAAACGAAAAATTTGGTGGCAATGGTATAAAAGATAGTAGGGCAAAATATCTTTGGTCTAAGATTAATAATTATAATTTAATTGATTTAGGTTATAAAGGGTGTAAATACACTTCGTCAAACCACAGACACAATAATAGGGGTTTGATTATGGAAAGATTGGATAAAGTGTTAGGCAATGAGGATTGGATTAATCTTTTACCTAAAAGCTCTATTATACATTTGCCTAAAACCCACCCGGAGCACAACCCCATTTTAGTGGAATTAATCCCTAAAAATAATTTTGATTATAAGCCTCCTTTTCGACTTGAAACCTTCTAGTGTAAACACCCTAGTTTCAAAACCCTAGTCCAGGATAATTGGACTAATAATGATTATAATATGGCTAGCAATTTGTTTATAGAAAAAGTCAAGGATTGGAAACACCAAACTTTTGGTGATATAATGGGAAAAAAAAAGAAAAATACTAGCCCGGCTACAAGGTATTCAAAATTCCAATCATTACCCTTATAGTATTTTCCTCCAAAACCTAGAAACAAACCTAAAAAAGGACTACAATGACCTTCTAATAATAGAAGAAGATTATTGGAAGCTAAGGTCAAGAGTCATGTGGCTCAACGAAGGAAATGCAAATACCAAATTCTTCCACATCTCGGCAACCAATAGAAAAAGAAGAAATAGGATCAATTTCCTTAAAGATGATGCAGGAAATTGGATTAACTATCCTCATCTAGTCACCTCCCACGTTTGTAACTACTTTACCACTACTTTTACCACCTCTCACAAGAATTCTAGTAGGATTAGTCCCTTAAAATATATCTCCCAGAATGCCTTAAACCTCAATAGCCTAGATAAACCCCTTCTTAGTATTGAGATTAAAAAGGTCATTTTCTCCTTTAAACCCTTTAAAGCGCCTGAACCAGACGGCTTGCATCCGTTCTTTTTTTAAAGGTATTGGGATATAATAGGACCCTCTGTCACAAACTTGTGTAACGACATTTTTAGAACCCAAGAGATCCCCCCTGAATAAAACTTACTTGTGCCTTATCCCAAAAATTTCCAATGCCAATAACATAAGAAATTTTAGACCCATTGGTCTTTGCAATACCATTTATAAAGTAATCACAAAAATCCTTGCAAATAGACTTAAACCTTTCCTTGACCAACTTATTAGCCCCTATCAAGCTAGCTTTATAAAAAATAGAAGGGCTTCGGATAATGCTATTATCATTCAGGAACTTATTTCAAGAATTCATAAGTTAAAGGGGAAACAAGGTCATATGCTCCTCAAAATTGACCTTGAAAAAGCCTTCGACCGTTTAGAATGGTCTTTTGTGCATCACACCTTAACTTACTTCAAATTCCCTCCAAAATTTAAGAAAATCCTCTTAAATTGCATCTCAGCTAGCTCTATAGTTGTTCTAGTAAATGGCTCTATTACTACTTTTTTTCAACCAAGCCGGAGAATCAGGCAAGGTGATCCTATATCTCCTTACATATTCATCCTCTGCCTTGAAATGTTGTCACGTTATATAAATCACCAAGTTGATGTTAGAAACTGGGATCCAATTACCTTAGGAAAAAAGGGTCCCAAATTATCTCACCTATTCTTTGCTGACGATCTTACTTTAATGGCCAGAGCCAATTTGAAATCAAGTCATACAATTCAAAAAGGCCTAGACCTATTTTGTAATCTCTTAGGCCAAAGTATTAACACTTCCAAGTCAAAAATTATTTTCTCCACAAATTGCCCTCAAAATCTTACTAATGAAATTACCAATATTCTTACTATTAAAAAAAGTGATTCCTTTGGTACTTATCTAGGCTTTCCTATCCTTAATAAACACCCTAGACCAAAAGATTATCAATTCATCATTGACAGAATGAGAGCCAAATTAATGGCTTGGAAAATAAAATTTCTAAATATAGTAGGCCGGACAACTCTCTCTCTTTCCTGTCTAAACTCAATTCCTAACCACTATATGCAATTTACCCTCCTCCCTATGAACATCCTCAAAAAAATAGATAAGGTTCAAAGGGATTTCATATGGGGTTCTACAAATGAGAAGCGAAAAATTCACCTCATTAATTGATCGACCGTTTGCCAACCTAAAAGCATTGGAGGCATGGGTCTCCATAAAGCAATGGATAAAAACATTTGTAATCTTGCTAATCTAGCTTGGAGAATCATTACAAATCCTACCAGCCCATGGGCTCAACTTATCATTACTGCCTATGCAAACATTTGTAACACTAGGAATACTTCTTTTATATGGAAAAGTATTCAAAAGGGGTGGAAATATGTTCCAAAGGTATCACTTGGCAACTTCATCACCACTCTAACATGAATATTTGGGAGACCAATTGAATCCCTAACCTGGGAAGCCTTAGAAACACAATAGAAGGCCCTTTATCAAAAAATGACTATTCTTTAAAACTAAGAGATATCTTTGATGGCAAGAAGTGGCACTTTGCTAATATATCCCTCAATCTTCCCGATGATATCAAGGATTCCATATCAAGAACAAAAATACTGGTTAAAAGTCCTAGAAGTAATATCCCTATTTGGTCCCTCAATATAAAAGGAATTTTCACAAGCAAAACTTGCTACTTCTTAATAAACACTAATAAGAGTAATGATATGGATTTTAACTGGATTTGGGACTTGCCATGCCCTAACAAAATCAAATTTTTTCTTTGACAATGTCTTCATAATAGAATTCCTTGTAGACAATATCTAGCTAAGATTGGTCTTAATGTAGACCCTCATTGTCCTATATGTAGAAATCATATAGATGAATCTATTACTCATATCTTCCTTAAGTGCCAAGCAAGCAAACATTTTTGGGAAGCCATTGGATGGCAAAACGTTTATAGGGAGGATGGTGAACACTGACTAATCCAATTAAAAAATTTTAACTACCCGCTCAACAAATTTTTTTTAAATTGGAATCTTTTCTTCCCTTTTGCTATTTGGTATATTTGGATCAATAGAAATAGTAACATCCAAAACAATACCACTTTCCCTACAAACTTTAATCTCATCATGGATAGAGCTATTGAATTTCGCCTTTTAACTGGAAAAAATATGCTACCATCTCCAAAGCTTCATATTAGGGTTAGATGGCACAAACCTCCAATAGGAGGGTTCAAATTAAACATTGATGCTAGCTGCCACAAAAACATGCAAATTTGTGGCCTAGGTGGAGTAATCAGAAATGCTAAGGGCGACTGGATTGTTGGCTATAACAAATCTGCTCATGCAAACGGTTGTCTACAAGCTGAAATCAAAGCCCTACTAGAAGGATTTAAAACTGCCCATGAATGGGGTTTGTTTTCGCTTCAAATTGAAACGGATTCTACGGAGGTAATTCTATCAATCCAACAAGGAAATAATCTATATACTAACACTATCCTAAAATGCAGGTCGTTGATGCACCAACAGAAGCAGGTAATCCTCTAGCACGAATTCAAACAAGGGAATAAGATAGCTCACCAGCTAGCACACATGGGAATTGCTAATGCAAGAAAGAAGAAGAAGAAACTTTTTGTTGATCCTCCAGCAGATGTTAAAATCCTAGTAGAACATGATGTTTTTGAAAAACTCTTATCATATGATTCTTGTAATATTCTAGCAAGCTTAGGTATTCAAAGTGTCCTATGTGACACAAACTACAAACCGCATGTAATGCATATTCCTTAACGTTTAACATATATATTTCCTGTTTGCTAAAAAAAAAAAAGACTTTTGAAAACATTGGCATATTTATTTTTTATTTTTTTATTCCAGAATTTCGGCAGAGTTTCAGGATTTTCAAATACCTACCTCACTCTTGTTTTTTGTTCTTTTTTTTCTTTCTTTTTTTATTTTTTTTTTCATTTTTTTTCATTTTCTTCCCCTATTCTAGAAGTCAGTCAACATGCAAGTCGAAACAGACAGATACGCAAGTAGCACGTAAGATGCATCGGGATGGTCTTTTAATTTGGGTACACCTGTTCTAGACGGACCCGACCCCTATGTTGAGTCCCAAAAGTCAAATGCACGTGATGCAAACAAGTGTTTCTACTAGGGATCCGGCATGAGGCTATGTTATTCTAGGTTTAAAACCTGGGTGTATTGTTCTAGACCTGGCTTACCCGAGCGGACAACTCGAGCCGAGGGGGTAGCATACCGGGAATACAGAAGCTTCACCGACATTATTGCAACTTTTCCGAACCTCGTTCTAAAATTAGGATATGACTCTAACAAAAAAGAAGTCACGCGAAGCGCACACTCCCCAGAAGATTTAGAAGACTCAGAGAGAAGAAGGGTTCGTAACAGTTTATATACAATTCAAACAATATCAAAGCGGTAAAAAGCTACATTTAGCACATTAGGCTCAAACACATAGAAAATCAGATAATAAACAAAAACCAACTATCATAGTTATTCTAAGCTCGAATTCTGAACCCTAAACCAGAGATTCTGGGTTCTTATCCCCAGCAGAGTCGCCAGAGCTGTCATACCTCCTTTTTTACCCGAGGGCGGATATAAGGGTATAGGAGAGTTTTTCCAATTAATGTGACAATAACCGAAACGGGATTATTTATATTCAAGTTCAGAGTCGCCACTTGGGATAATTTATGGTGTCCCAAGTCACCGGTTTGGTTAATTATTTAACCAATTTTAGGATTTATGAAATTTATTTGAACGAGTCGCGATGGCGCGCGCTCGTCTGTTTTTGTACACATTACGAATCGCCTCACATGAAATGCACCCGCAGTTTACAACATATTTATTTCTATTATTGTTTGAAGTTAGGGTCGGGTCACATGAAATGCACACCCGAATTGAGATTTACATATCGTGACCATGTCACGGGAACCGTAACCAAAATCACGATGATTCATTATTAATTGCGCCTAAAGCAAGCTACGATATTCATGATTTGTTTCTTTCCTAAGTTTGAGATAAAAAATGCCAGCATTCAACTAAAAGCCCAAGGTGCGATGAAGCTTATTCTGGTCCAAATCTTTTAACAACTAGCCTATCCAAATGTTAACGGCCTAAACATGCTCTAGCGGTTAAATCAATACAACAAAGCAATTAGCATGCTAAACATACTTTCATTATTAACGTCCAACCCCCACAACCATCACAGAGACCATTGAACATTTAGCAACACTATGTCATATGAACGAACATGAAGCTAACTAATCAGTGGCAAAGAAATATCTAAAGCAAGATAGAGGCCCATGTGTGACTGTTTACTGTGTTCCTCTAATATTTAAACTAACTTATTATGGACAAAACTAATTAAATACAGTGTTAGAAAATGTAACAACTAAAGAAGAACATGCACTTAAAATACTCTAAAATCACGAGAAAGAGAAAAAAAGGAAAAAAAAACGAAAAGAAAAACTAAACCGTAAGCATGCCAAATCTAACAAAATTTCAAACCATCCTAATAACTAAACTAAAAATTAAAAAAACTAAAGAAAATAGTACTGCCAATTATGAACTAATATAATCTTGGATATAACATAGAAAGTGGCAGGTGTATTGGTCAAAATCTGATCACCCCGATCGGTGCGACAACGACCCCATCCTTGTCATCTTACGAAAGAAGTCAACGAAGTTAGTTTGACTTCATCATTACGACATTCGATATGAGTGACGAGGGTAAGCGCCCCCCCCTCCCCCGACTAGTAAGCTTCCACAACTCAGCCACGCCAGGCTGTGGCAAACACAAGATGGTTTTTTTCGACTATAAATATGAAGGGAAGAGAACCGAAGAAGGAGACTTTTTTGGTTTTTTCTCTTCTACTTCCTCTTTAATGCTCCAGCAGATAAAAGACGATGAACAGAACTCTACCCTAGAAAGGAGAGGATCCTTCACCTATAGAAGGGAGGGGGGGGGGGGGGTAGGGGAGAGATCCATCTTGCAAAAAAGAAGAAAGGAACACAAAGATTGTAATTCTTTTCCTCCTCTAAGGAGGGGCAAGGCAAAACTCTATCGTAAATAAGACATTTTGATGCTTCATCTGTTCCACAACTAATCGCCATTTCTTTATCTTTTGATCCGATATGAATTATTTTTTACTACGATTTACCCTTCATCTTTTTTGATTGATTTGCTTAAAAAGAGTTAACATCTTTTAGGTCAAACAATTTGGCGCTATCTGCGGGGATTTCCTAGTGAAAACACCTAGTTCTTTTTTCGGATCGAAGCCATAGAAACGCGAGAAGAGCATCTTGCTCACATCGGATTTGAAGGCAGCACGTGGAGAAAAGAAAAATCGAACGGGTTGGTTGTAACGATCCAACCGGTCGTTTTGAGCTTTTGAACTTTGATCGCCAGTTCTCGGGCATGACTTGCCCCATGTAATGTATTATGGCTGATGTAGATCGTTGGTTTTGATTTTCAGGAAATCGGAATGAATTTGAAGGAACAGTCTCAGTTGAAAGCTTTGACTAAGAGTTGACTTATTTGTATATGAGCTCGGATCGGAAATTTTATGATTTGGTTAGCTTTGTTGGGTGATTTATGACTTAGCGCGATCAGAATGCATTTTGGAAGTCCGTGGAAGAATTTGGCTTGAATTGGCAAAGTTAGCATTTTGACGAATTCTGATTGATAGGTGAGATTTTGATCCGAGGGTCTGAATGGAATTCCGAGAGTTGCAGTAGCTTCGCTATGTGATTTGGGATGTGTGTGCAAAAATTTCAGGTCATTCGGAGGTGTTTTGGTTGGATTTTTGATCAAAAGCGTGTTTCGAAAGGTTTTGGAAAACTTAGGCTTGAATTCGATGTGAATTGAAGGTTTTAGTGTTGTTTGAGGTGTTTTAATGATTGGAACAAGTTTGAATAAGGCTTTAGGATGTTTAGGTGCTTTTGGTTGAGGTCCCGGGGGCCTCGGATGAGTTTCGGATGGTCAATCGGACCAATTTCTATGTTGAGAAGTTGCAGATTTTGAGCAGCAGTTGCAGAGGATTTTAAGCTTTCGCGATTGCGTAGAGTCCTTCGCGATCGCGTAGGAGAAAAAGTGAGGGCTGATAAATTGTTTTATGCATTCGCATCTGTGTGTCCGCGTTGGCGGAAGGCCTTGTTCTGGTGCTTCGTGATCGCATAGTAAAGTTCGCGTTCGCATAAGAGGATCTGGGGGCCCAGGGTATTTGTTCATCGCATTCGCGTCATCTGGCTCGCGTTCCCGTAGTGTGGTAAATCTGTGCATTGCGTTCGCAGAGGATTTTATGCGATGGCATAAGAGGAATTTTGAGAGCTGAAGATTTTTTCTTCACGATTGCGAGGAATGTTCCGCAATCGCATAGAGGAATGGTCAGTGCTGGGCAGAATGTTATAATTTTATTTCATCCGCGATTTTGGGTAATTTTTCACCCATGGCTGCTCGTTTTTGGAGGTTTTTGAAGGATATTAAAGAGGGAGTCAAGGGGAATCGACTTGAGGTAAGAATCTTGGTCTTAAAACTTGATTATATTGTGAAATCCACCTAGAAATTCATGAAAACTTAGCTAAAAGGGGAAGAACTAGGGCTTGGAAATTGGAGATGTTAAATTGGGTTTTGATGGGCCATTTGAGCTCGGATTTGAGAGTTCTTGATATATATAGACTCGTGGCGAGATAAAGAACCCGTTGATGTAAAAATTTCTGAGTTTTGAGAAGTGAGGCCGGGGCTCGGGTTTTGGTACTTTCGGGATTTGTGCCCGTTATTGATTGTTTTCGCTTGGGCTTTGTTCCCTTAGCATATTGTGATGTATTCGCTCTGATTTTGGATAGATTCGACGTGCGTGGAGGCCGATTTGAGGGGCAAAGGCGTCGCGAGCTAGAGATTTTGCCGGTTCTAGGTAAGTAATGATTGTAAATACTGTCTTGAGGGTTTGAAACCCCGGATTACACATTGTTGTGTTACTTTGAGGTGACTTACACGCTAAATGACGAGCGTGGGATAGAGCACCGCTGGGGATTGTGACCTAGTCCATCCCGAATGATTATTTTAATGCATATTTGATAGTTAGTTGTTTGATGTTATTATATTTTGGGCTGTATGCCATGTTTGGGGCCTTGTGCCGACTTGTTGAGACCCTTAGGGACATTTTTTTACTATCTATCCTCACTCTTTTTGGTTGAAAGCATATCCTCGGTCATGTTTTACCTGTTTATTACTCAAATCTGGCTTTATCATTATACTCTTAAAAATGTGGAAATTATTTTGGGCTAAGTTCCCTGTATTACTGAGAGAGACCGAGGGTCTGATTGTGAGATTGATGACTGAGATAGACTGAGAGTTTGATGGCAAGGTTAATGAATGAGAGAGGCCGAGGTCCTAGTTGTGAGGATTATATATCTATGGATCGGGCTGCACGCATATATATATATATATATATGTATATATATATATATATATATATATATCCATGGATCGGGCTGCACGCCGCAACGATATGTTGGATCGGGCTGAACGCCGCAGCGATATAGCGCTTGGGCTGTAGGAGCCCCTCTAGAGTCTGCACACCCCCAGTGAGCGCAGTCGACTATATATATGGATCGGGCTGCACGCCGCAATGATATATGGATCGGGCTGCACGCCGCAGCGGTTACTATATGGTACCTATTGAGCGTGAATGCTGAGTACGAGTTCTTTTTTGTAATAGTTGAGTCACGAGTGACAGAGAGGCTAGCCCGAGGGGCGATAGACATATACATGCATATGACTGATGTTTGCCTGAGAGGCCTGTTTATGAACTTATTGATTTAAGTCTTTATTTACTCTTATTACTTACTGGGTTGGAGTACTCACTTTACTCCCTTTACCTCGCGTGCAGATGCAGGTATTTGTTTCCCCGGTAGCGGGTTTTTGAGCTGATCGGAGGCTTAGTTATCAGAGTTTAGCGAGGTAACCACCAGCGTTCGCAGCACTGCATTTCTTCCTTTTGTTTATTAGTCCTATTTTGTATATTTTAGACTTCGTAGTTGTATTCATACTTTAATAGATGCTCGTGACTTGTGACACCCCGGTTTGGGCCGTGTCGGGATGGTTCTACTATTATTATCTATGTTTCCGCGAATTTATTGTTATTAAGTCATGCTTCAAAATTGATTAATGGTAAATAACTGCTTAAAAGAGGTGTTCTGTGTTGGTCTGGCTGGCCTTGTCTTCACGAGAGGCGCCATCACGACCGGGTTCGGGAATTGGGTCGTGAAAAGTTGGTATCAGAGCCTAGGTTACTAGGTCTCACGTGTCATGAGCAGGTTTGGTAGAGTCTTGCGGATTGGTACGGAGACGTTTGTATTTATCCTCGAGAGGCTGCAGAACCTTTAGGAAAACTTCATATTCTTGAATTCTTATCGTGCGTCCTTTGATTCAGCTTGAAAAGTAATTCTTGAAATTCCTTCCACGCATTCGTATACGCGCATGAGCGCTCAGTATCTGATGTGCCTTGATGGCTTGTGATTGCCCGATCGAGGGGCGAGATGCAATCTCTGTGAGTTTATGTTGGGCCAGTCTAGAGGACTTGAGGCCGGATCTTTGCCTATGGCTTGAGCACCGAGGTGCTGACTGTGTGAGTAAGTGTTTTGAACTTATATGTTCGGTATTGTCCCTATTAGTGGAAGTGACGGCTGGATAGCCACGTGATGAGTATGTTAGTACTGCGAGATGTATTTATGTGACTTGGAAGTGACGATGAAGGTCTGCTGGATGATAGAAGAACTATTAAGTGTTTGATTTCCATCGTGATTCGAGGTATAGCCCCGAGTTATGGGTGTGTGAAGGATCATTCCATGTTTTCCGGTTGTGAGTGAAGTAAAATCCATGTTGCGGTATGAGTTCAGACTCAGGAAGGCTAAGTGACTGCGGACAGTTTATGACGGTGGAAGGTATACAAAAATGTTATATTGAGGCAAAACAGGCGGGTCATCTCCTGCGGAGTGTTCTGAAGTGGTGTGATCCCTATGTGTATGTTAGAAGATCTCATGTGTAATTGAAAAGTACGTGTTGAAATTTGAAATTTTGGGTCGCTTAAGAGAGTGGGATTAACTGTTGCGAGATTTGCAAAAGATTTGAAGTACTAGATGATTTGTGTTTACACAAGCTTACAAAGGATTTGAGTTTAATCTCACTATGGTATTGTGGCATCAATAGAGTATAAGTGTTATGAGTTGTTGAAGGTATTCTGATCTATGGCTTCGAGCCAAGTGGGGGAGATTGCTATTGATTAGCTGATTTCTCGGTTATGTGCTATGTTGGTTCCGATTTGAGGCGTGTGGGAATCAGTTCTGGTTGCGGAGATTGAGCCCGAGGATGGCTCTAGTAAAAAGGAAATTTTTGACTAAGGAAAGGTTATGTGCTGCAGTGTCAGAAGTGCCAATGAGGCGCTGGTTGTTCGGTGCTGTTGATCAGGTTAAGTGCATTATGAATAGAGTGAATGACTCTCGAAAATGGTTCTAATGTGTTCAAGATGCTTCATGTAACAATTGGGTATCTCAAAGTCATATATGTGGTTAGAAACCGAGTTTTCATTGGAAGGGTTTAAGACTTGTGGTATTTGTATGTTAATTATGGGATTCTATGTATCAGTATCAGGAAGGTAAAGGTAACGGATTTAGATTCGCAGGAAGTCTCTTCAGAGTAAAGTATTTTGATCGTGGTGCTCGTGGGAATATCTGAGAAAGTATTCGACGGCTTATGAGCCTTAGACGGCGTGGCTTTATGCTTGGGTTCCGTGTGGTAAGTCTGGGTTGAAGAATTGTAATGTTATAGCAAGATAAATCGGAAGGGAATTCGGATAGCTGGGATAGCTTGGTGGTAGGCCTAGTTGGCATGGTAAGGATATGATTAGCTCTTGGATGTTTACCAGATAATGAATTTCTACAGGTGTTTCGCGGCAATTCTCTTGGGTTTTAGTGACCTGCATAGTTCGGTCGAGTTAGAAGGATTCAGTCCTGACGATGTAGATGTGTGCAAAGGGGAAACTCGGAGAGTTCTTGATGGTTTTAGCGCGGTTTGGAGATGTATATTTTCTATGGGCATGCGGAGCATGGGATGTATTCTTGACTTGTTGAGTACGTAGATGTTTGTGGCTCGGAAGGGACATGAAGCTCTCACGATTATCCTAAAGTGGTACGGTTTATGCGATATGTTGTGTACGATTGAGATTTGCATGTGTAAGGTCACGGTTTAGATTTGAATGGAAGGTCATGAATTCTTAGGCAGCACGGGCAGTTTCAGATAATTAGAGAAATGAGCTTCAGATGATTTGAGAAATGATCTTCAAATGATTAAGGAAATGGTAATGCTAATTGAGGTGATTTGACGAGGGTATACATTTTAGAGAGAGGCAATGTGATTAAGTTGATGGTACTTCGGTAGTATTGCGACACTTTCTTGTCGGATCGGCTGCTGATATTCGAGTTTGCTTGGAAGCACAGAAGAATCGTAGAGTATATCTCATGGAAAGATTGAGTCTAAAGGGTGAGATGTGTATGCGAGTGGCGGAATTGAGATCAGATATGGTAATTCGTTTGCCTTATGGATTTGGAGACTGCAAGTTCTCATACACAGGTTAGCTCGTGGTTGTGGATGGCAAATGTGGGTAAGTTAGTCAGATGTTAGTATGTACTATGATTCAGTCATTGTGAACCTTCGAAGGATCATCTATCCGTTGTGGATAACTAGAGCTGATGTGTGGTCCATTGGTAGACCTATATGAATATGTGTCCGGCATCGACATGGTTTTGTTGAATTGTGGTGAAGGATGTATTGATTCGGTTGTTTTGAGCTTGTTAGTGATCTGGGGAGACCTATGAGTTGCTTTTCTGTGTTGTGAGACGTTATGATTTGTTGGTTATGGGCACGTGTGGTGCGGTTCTATTGGGAATTCATAGTGGAAGTCAAGCAGGAAGAGTAATTGGGTGTTGCTCGGTGAATGGAGTACCGGTTATGACCTATCGGGTTGCGTGGTATATGTTATTTGTCTCACCATGGGTATGATGATGTGCTTTGGTTCCAGACGTCAAATGGTGCGTGGTTGTCGCTTTCAAGCATAGTGACTTGAGGTGTTTCAAGTGGAGCAGTGTTTGGATAAGATCGTGCATTGCAACGTAGCTATGTGAAGATATGATCTTGCGGGTTAGATTCGCGTGTTCCATTCTATGATGTGAGACGGGGGCTCTCAGCCTTGTGTTGTGATGGTACTGGTGAGCTTGAGGTACAGCTCTTTCATTTGAGTCAGTTTCGTGATATGAGAAATGGTTATGGTTTACTGTGTGTTTCATTATCGTTGGCAGGACCTGAAAGTGTTGGAATGAGACTTTAGTTGATAAGAGGTTTTCTACCGGTATTCAGGCATTGTGTGCAGCTGCTGTGAATGGAAGTTATCGCTACAAGTATCTGAGTTATGTGCTATATCAGGTAATTGCACCTGAGGTTACAGGTATGGGTTATTACGGCTGGTTCGGGCTTATTCTGAATATAGATGTGAGGTTCTGATCTTGTGTATGATTTCGGAAATGGAAATGTGGTTCTGTGGTTTACGGGCTAGATAAGGTTGCGTAATTTCAGTTTCTATGTGTTATCGGACCTATATGAGATAGGGTGACGTGGGATCACCCCCGGGTATATGCTTGGTAAGGTTATTCAGCTATTGGTTGGCTTCTAGAACAACTCTGGGAACGTTCGAGGACGAACGTGTGTTTCAGTGGGGGAGGATGTAACGACCCGACCGGTCGTTTTGAGCTTTTGCACTTTGATCGCCAGTTCTCGGGCATGACTTGCCCTATGTAATGTATTATGGCTGATGTAGATTGTTGGTTTTGGTTTTCAGGAAAAAATCGGAATGAATTTGAAGGAATAGTCTCAGTTGAAAGCTTTGAATTTGAAAGGTTGGACTAAGAGCTGACTTATTTTTATATGAGCTCGGATCAGAAAGTTTATGATTTGGTTAGCTTCGTTGGGTGATTTATGACTCAGGAGCGCGATCGGAATGCATTTTGGAAGTCCGTGGAAGAATTTGGCTTGAATTGGCAAAGTTAGCATTTTGGCGAATTCTGGTTGATTGGTGAGATTTTGATCCGAGGGTCTGAATGGAATTCCGAGAGTTGTAGTAGCTTTGCGATGTGATTTGGGATGTGTGTGCAAAAATTTCAGGACATTCGGAGGTGTTTTGGTTGAGTTTTTTATCAAAAGCGTGTTTCGGAAGATTTTGAAAAACTTATGCTTGAATTCGATGTGAATTGATGGTTTTAGTGTTGTTTGAGGTGTTTTAATGATTGGAACAACTTTGAATAAGGTTTTAGGATGTGTTGGTGCTTTTGGTTGAGGTCCCGGGAGCCTCGGGTGAGTTTCGGATGGTCAATCGGACCAATTTCTATGTTGAGAAGTTGAAGATTTTGAGCAGCAGTTGCAGAGGATATTAAGCCTTCGCGATCGCGTGCAGTCCTTCGCGATCGCATAGGAGAAAAAGTGAGGGCTGATAAATTGTTTTACACGTTCGCGTCTGTGTGTCCGCGTTCGCGGAAGGCCTTGTTCTAGTGCTTCGCGATCGCATAGTAAAGTTCGCGTTCGCATAAGAGGATCTGGGGGCCCAGGGTATTTGTTCATCGCGTTCGCGTCATCTGGCTCGCGTTCGCGTAGTGTGGTAAATCTGTGCATTGCGTTCGCAGAGGATTTTATGCGATCGCATAAGAGGAATTTTGAGAGCTGAATATTTGTTCTTCGCGATCGCGAGGAATGTTCCGCGATCGCAAAGAGGAATGGTCAGTGCTGGGCAGAATGTTATAATTTCATTTCATCCGCGATTTTGGGTCATTTTTCACCCATGGCTGCTCGTCTTTGGAGGTTTTTGAAGGATATTAAAGAGGGATTCAAGGGGAATAGGCTTGAGGTAAGAATCTTGGTCTTAAAACTTGATTATATTGTGAAATCCACCTAGAAATTCATGAAAACTTAGCTAAAAGGGGAAGAACTAGGGCTTGGAAATTGGAGATGTTAAATTCGGATTTTGATGGGCCATTTGAGCTCGGATTTGAGAGTTCTTGATATGTATAGACTCGCGGCGAGATAAGGAACCCGTTGATGTAAAACGTTCTGAGTTTCGAGAAGTGGGTCCGGGGCTCGGATTTTGGTAATTTCGGGATTTGTGCCCGTTATTGATTGTTTTCGCTTGGGCTTTGTTCCCTTAGCATATTGTGATGTATTCGCTCTGATTTTGGATAGATTCGACGCGCATGGAGGCCGACTTGAGGGGCAAAGGCGTCGCGAGCTAGAGATTTCTCCGGTTCGAGGTAAGTAATGATTGTAAACACTGTCCTGAGGGTTTGAAACCCCGGATTACACATCGTTGTGTTACTTTGAGGTGACTTACACGCTAGATGACGAGCGTGGGGTAGAGCACCGCTGGGGATTGTGACCTAGTCTATCCCGAACGATTATTTTAATGCGTATTTGATAGTTAATTGTTTGATGTTATTATATTTTTGGTTGTATGCCATGTTTGGAGCCTTGTGCCGACTTGTTGAGACCCTTAGGGGCATTTTTTTACTATCTGTCCTCACTCTTTTTGGTTGAAAGCATATCCTCGGTCATGTTTTACCTGTTTATTACTCAAATCTGGCTTTATCATTATACTCCTAAAAATGTGGAAATTATTTTGGGCTGAGTTCCCTGTATTACTGAGAGAGACCGAGGGTCTGATTGTGAAATTGATGACTGAGATAGACTGAGAGTCTGATGGCAAGGTTAATGACTGAGAGAGGCGGAGGGCCTAGTTGTGAGGATTATATATCTATGGATCGGGCTGCACGCCGCAACAATATATATATATATATATATATATATATATATATATATATATATATATATATATATATATATATATATATATGGATCGGGCTGC
>NW_017675471.1:7870-8566 GCF_001879085.1 Nicotiana attenuata | reverse complement strand
AGGGCCTTCGCCATCAAAGATATAGAGGTTCGACCTCGCTCGAACTCAAGACGGGCTGTTATTTCGATAAGTTCGAAATAATGCCCTTAAGGCCAAGGGCCTACGCCATCAAAGATAGAGACGTTCGACCTCGCTCGAACTCAAGACGGGCAGTTATTTCGATAAGCTTGAAATAACGCCTTTAAGGTCAAGGGCCTTCGCCATCAAAGATGTAGAGGTACGACCTCGCTCGAACTCAAGACGGGCTATTATTTCGATAAGTTCGAAATAACGCCCTTAAGGTCAAGGGCCTTCGCCATCAAAGATGTAGAGGTACGACCTCGCTCGAACTCAAGACGGGCTGTTATTTCCATAAGTTCGAAATAACGCCCTTAAGGCCATGGGCCTTCGCCATCAAAGATATAGAGGTTCGACCTCGCTCGAACTCAAGACAGGCTGTTACTTCGATAAGTTCGAAATAACGCCCTGAAGGCCAAGGGCCTTCGCCATCAAAGATATAGAGGTTCGACCTCGCTCGAACTCAAGACGGGCTGTTATTTCGATAAGTTCGAAATAACGCCCATAAGGTTAAGGGCCTTCGCCATCAAAGATATAGAGATTCGACCTCGCTCGTACTCAAGACGGGCTGTTACTTCGATAAGTTCGAAATAACGCCCATAAGGCCAAGGGCCTTCGCCATCAAAGATATAGAGGTTC
>NW_017675471.1:0-3066 GCF_001879085.1 Nicotiana attenuata | reverse complement strand
TCGCTCGAACTCAAGACGGGTTGGTATTTGGATAAGTTCGAAATAACGCCCTTAAGGCAAAGGGCCTTCGCCATCAAAGATATAGAGGTTCGACCTCGCTCGAACTCAAGACGGGCTGTTATTTTGATATGTTCGAAATAACGCCTTAAGGCCAAGGGCCTTCGCCATCAAAGATATAGAGGTTCGACCTCACTCGAGCTCAAGACGGGTTGTTATTTCGATAAGTTCGAAGTAACGCCCTTAAGGTAAAGGGCCTTCGCCATCAAAGATATAGAGGTTCGACCTCGCTCGAACTCAAGACGGGCTGTTATTTCGATAAGTTCGAAATAACGCCCTTAAGGCCAAGGGCCTTCGCCATCAAAGATATAGAGGTTCGACCTCGCTCGAACTCAAGACGGGCTGTTATTTCGATAAGTTCGAAATAACGCCCTTAAGGCCAAGGGCCTTCGCCATCAAAGATATAGAGGTTCGACCTCGCTCGAACTCAAGACGGGCTGTTATTTCGATAAGTTCGAAATAACGCCCTTAAGGCCAAGGGCCTTCGCCATCAAAGATATAGAGGTTCGACCTCGCTCGAACTCAAGACGGGCTGTTATTTCGATAAGTTCGAAATAACGCCCTTAAGGCCAAGGGCCTTCGCCATCAAAGATATAGAGGTTCGACCTCGCTCGAACTCAAGACGGGCTGTTATTTCGATAAGTTCGAAATAACGCCCTTAAGGCCAAGGGCCTTCGCCATCAAAGATATAGAGGTTCGACCTCGCTCGAACTCAAGACGGGCTGTTATTTCGATAAGTTCGAAATAACGCCCTTAAGGCCAAGGGCCTTCGCCATCAAAGATATAGAGGTTCGACCTCGCTCGAACTCAAGACGGGCTGTTATTTCGATAAGTTCGAAATAACGCCCTTAAGGCCAAGGGCCTTCGCCATCAAAGATATAGAGGTTCGACCTCGCTCGAACTCAAGACGGGCTGTTATTTCGATAAGTTCGAAATAACGCCCTTAAGGCCAAGGGCCTTCGCCATCAAAGATATAGAGGTTCGACCTCGCTCGAACTCAAGACGGGCTGTTATTTCGATAAGTTCGAAATAACGCCCTTAAGGCCAAGGGCCTTCGCCATCAAAGATATAGAGGTTCGACCTCGCTCGAACTCAAGACGGGCTGTTATTTCGATAAGTTCGAAATAACGCCCTTAAGGCCAAGGGCCTTCGCCATCAAAGATATAGAGGTTCGACCTCGCTCGAACTCAAGACGGGCTGTTATTTAGATAAGTTCGAAATAACGCCCTTAAGGCCAAGGGCCTTCGCCATCAAAGATATAGAGGTTCGACCTCGCTCGAACTCAAGACGGGCTGTTATTTCGATAAGTTCGAAATAACGCCCTTAAGGCCAAGGGCCTTCGCCATCAAAGATATAGAGGTTCGACCTCGCTCGAACTCAAGACGGGCTGTTATTTCGATAAGTTCGAAATAACGCCCTTAAGGCCAAGGGCCTTCGCCATCAAAGATATAGAGGTTCGACCTCGCTCGAACTCAAGACGGGCTGTTATTTCGATAAGTTCGAAATAACGCCCTTAAGGCCAAGGGCCTTCGCCATCAAAGATATAGAGGTTCGACCTCGCTCGAACTCAAGACGGGCTGTTATTTCGATAAGTTCGAAATAACGCCCTTAAGGCCAAGGGCCTTCGCCATCAAAGATATAGAGGTTCGACCTCGCTCGAACTCAAGACGGGCTGTTATTTCGATAAGTTCGAAATAACGCCCTTAAGGCCAAGGGCCTTCGCCATCAAAGATATAGAGGTTCGACCTCGCTCGAACTCAAGACGGGCTGTTATTTCGATAAGTTCGAAATAACGCCCTTAAGGCCAAGGGCCTTCGCCATCAAAGATATAGAGGTTCGACCTCGCTCGAACTCAAGACGGGCTGTTATTTCGATAAGTTCGAAATAACGCCCTTAAGGCCAAGGGCCTTCGCCATCAAAGATATAGAGGTTCGACCTCGCTCGAACTCAAGACGGGCTGTTATTTCGATAAGTTCGAAATAACGCCCTTAAGGCCAAGGGCCTTCGCCATCAAAGATATAGAGGTTCGACCTCGCTCGAACTCAAGACGGGCTGTTATTTCGATAAGTTCGAAATAACGCCCTTAAGGCCAAGGGCCTTCGCCATCAAAGATATAGAGGTTCGACCTCGCTCGAACTCAAGACGGGCTGTTATTTCGATAAGTTCGAAATAACGCCCTTAAGGCCAAGGGCCTTCGCCATCAAAGATATAGAGGTTCGACCTCGCTCGAACTCAAGACGGGCTGTTATTTCGATAAGTTCGAAATAACGCCCTTAAGGCCAAGGGCCTTCGCCATCAAAGATATAGAGGTTCGACCTCGCTCGAACTCAAGACGGGCTGTTATTTCGATAAGTTCGAAATAACGCCCTTAAGGCCAAGGGCCTTCGCCATCAAAGATATAGAGGTTCGACCTCGCTCGAACTCAAGACGGGCTGTTATTTCGATAAGTTCGAAATAACGCCCTTAAGGCCAAGGGCCTTCGCCATCAAAGATATAGAGGTTCGACCTCGCTCGAACTCAAGACGGGCTGTTATTTCGATAAGTTCGAAATAACGCCCTTAAGGTCAAGGGCCTTCGCCATCAAAGATATAGAGGTACGACCTCGCTCGAACTCAAGACGGGTTGTTATTTCGATAAGTTCGAAGTAACGCCCTTAAGGCCAAGGGCCTTCGCCATTAAAGATATAGAGGTTCGACACGCTCGAACTCAAGACGGGCTGTTATTCGATAAGTTCGAAATAACGCCCTTAAGGCTAAGGGCCTTCGCCATCAAAGATATAAAGGTTCGACCTCGCTCGAACTCAACTCGGGCTGCTCGCTCGAACTCAAGACGGGTTGGTATTTGGATAAGTTCGAAATAACGCCCTTAAGGCAAAGGGCCTTCGCCATCAAAGATATAGAGGTTCGACCTCGCTCGAACTCAAGACGGGCTGTTATTTTGATAAGTTCGAAATAACGCTCTTAAGGCCAAGGGCCTTCGCCATCAAAGATATAGAGGTTCGACCTCGCT
>NW_017675470.1:64328-66574 GCF_001879085.1 Nicotiana attenuata | reverse complement strand
ATGCGAACGCGATGAAGAGGGACCACTGAAGCTTCGCGAACGCGTGTTTGGAACGCGAACGCGAAGAAGGGATTTGCTGTGCAAAAAATTACAGAAAATCTGCTATGTTTTCTAGGTGTAAAATTACCTCGAACCACCTCCGAATCACTCCCGAGCCCTCGGGGCTCCCAACCAAACACACACACTAACTCAATAACATCCTACGAACTTACTCGAGCGATCAAATCGCCAAAATAACATCAAAAACCATCGAATCAAGCCTCAAGATCATCATTTTCATTTCAAACTTCATAACTTAAAATTTTAGATATTTAGGTCCGAAACACGTCAAATGACATCCGATTTCGACCAAACTTTACAGAAAGCGCTTAACACATATTTAAGACTTGTACCGGGCGTCGGAACCAAAATACGAGCCCGATACCATAGTCTTTTAATCAATTTTTATTTCCATTTTCCTTAATAATTTCAGAAAACAATTTCACAAAAAAATTACATTTCTCGGGCTCTCGACCTCGAAATTCGACTCCGGGCATATGCCCGAGTCTCATATTTTTCTACGGACCCTCCGGGACCGCCCTAATCACGGGTCCGGGTCCGTTTACCAAAATGTTGACCAAGTCAACTTTAGTCATATAAATATCAAAGTTCTTCAAAAAAAAATTTCACGGAATTCACATATTTCAACATAAAAGCTTTCCGGCTATGCGCCCGGACTGCGCACATAAATCGAGGCAAGTAAAAAAAATGAGGTTTTAAGGCCTCGAAAGCACGGAATGGATGAGGAAATAGGTGATGATCCTTTGGGTCGTCACAGTATCTTTTCCCCAAATCTTCTTGTTAAAGATTCCTTGTTGTGTGCTCGTTGATTTTCGTTCGTGATTGTATGTTGCTTTGTATAGTTGTTTTCTTCCGTAGCATAGTCGTTTCTGGGTTGGAAACTATCTGGGGTAATGGGTAGAAGGAAATAGGTCCGCCATTGTTGAGTTGATTGCTTGAATCTCGAAGAAGAAGGCATATGCGGCCCGCAAAGTCAAAATGCGGTCCGCATTTTGGCCGCAAAACCTAACTCTAGGTCTTTTGATGAAGATGGTGAAATGCATTGCGATCACATAATTGATATGCGGACCGCAAAGCTACCGCAGAGTGACACAGACCATCCAGTTAAGAGCCATGCATTTTGCGGTTGTTCTGCGATCGCATTCCCCACTTTGCGGTGGAGTCTGCGATCGCATTGTGTGATTTATGTTTTGGGCAAGTCAATTCTGCGATGGTTATGCGGTCCGCATAGTGGTTATGCGACCGCATAACCCACCGCAAACCGAGACCCATTGAGACTAACAGATTTGCAACGATTCTGCGGTCCGCATTGTGGTTTCCGACCGCAGATCATGTCGCATTTCAAGTTTTTCCTTTAAATTCTTCTATTATTTCTCAGTATTGCTAATGTTGTCACTCATACTTTACTATTGTGCAGATATGGCTCCAAAGAAACACTCAACCTCTACATCAAAAAGGGCTTCCTCCAGTCGCCAGGAATCACAAGCAAAACGTTCACGGAGGGAAGCAAATGTGCCAAACCCCTCCCAGTCTGATGAGGAGGAGGTCAGGTGTTGACATGTGATTTTTGACCCTCCCCGAAATTTTACCCATTTTTAGCATGTAAATATTTAGTTTAGGCCTAATATCGTCATTTCAACTACTTTTTACTATTTTACTTTATTTTATTACAAGAAAATAAAAAATTACAAAAAATAGGTTTATTAATATTTTATAGTCATTTTTTAATCTGAAAAAAAAAATACCAAAATAGTACCCTATCTTTATTTTTATAATCTTGAAAACACAACAAAAAAATAGTTTTATGTTTTATAGTTTAGTTCAATTAATTAAAATTAATTTTATATTTTTATATTATAATTGTACATAATTTTAGAAGAAAGAATTAGTTTTAGGTTGGTTTATCCCGTTTTTATAAATCTTATAGTCCATTTGTTAGTCTTTGGCCCAAAATTCCTAGCCCATAGTTCCTAGGCCCATACCCCTAACCTAATCCCTACCCTATATAATACTACCTACACCACAAACACACAAAAAAAAAAGACAATAAAAAGAACACCTGAGAATTGAAAAGGCAGCCGCACAGTACAAAAACGACACCCTCCCCTTTAGTCATCTTCTGGAGGAGCATAAACCAAAACAGTAACCCCTCGCTGGAAATCACCAGACCCCGCGCTAGACCTCAC
>NW_017675470.1:61059-61887 GCF_001879085.1 Nicotiana attenuata | reverse complement strand
GGTCCAAGAATAGCAATCAACTCTCTAATACCGCCTTTCCTCTACAATCCAACTCCGAAACAATGATATCTAGGCATAATTAGTTCAATAATATCAATAAGGGCTCAAAAACATAATCCCATAGCCTAGAAATGAAATTCCTATCATTCTTCCAAAAACACCAAAATTCGACACCGGTCCCACATGGTCCAAACACGAGGCTCGGACCAAAACCCAATCACCCATAACCCCACGAGTTCAAATATATAATTTATTTCAAGATTCGACCCCAAATTGAGGTTGAATCACCCAAAATCCCCAAAGCCCTAACTCTACCCAAAACCCCCATTTTCTACTTTGAATTCATGATTTAGGGCTAGGAATTTAGTAATTAATAGAGGAAATTGAAGAAAACAAGTTGAACAATGCTTACCCAAGAAGTTTTGATGAAAGGGAGCTTCAATGGACGCCTAAGTGCTTGGAGAAGAAAGGAGTTCGTATATTTTTATGAAAATCCCGAGTTCACTGTTCTGATTTTAACTTAAAAATTCGCTGGGCAAAATTGCCCTTCGCGTTCGCGGGAGAGGGCCGCGTTCGCGAAGGGTAAACTGGGTAAGCTATCGCGATCGCGTGGATACAGACGCGAACGTGTAGAAGGAAATTGCTGGGGTCCAGGAACTGTTATACGCGAACGCGATAGGGGAAACGCGAACGCGCTGAAGGGAGTCTGGCAAGCTACGCGAACGCGGTCAAGTGTCCGCGAATGCGAAGAAGAAAAAGGACCAAGCCCTCAGGGTCAGATGACTCTACGCGAACGCGAGGCGAGGGATGCGAACGCGATGAAGAGGG